>NC_141135.1:200600242-200900242 GCF_053477565.2 Lygodium microphyllum | reverse complement strand
GTAGTAGTTTGCAGCCACATTTCAGGGAAAAGCTATGGACTGGTATAATAGTTATGGAATGGGAGCATTTAATACATATGAGCACTGAAAACTGCATTGTTAAGCAGGTATAGGAAGGATAAAACTCCTACAAATATTTTGAGAAAGATCAAGAAGATTAAATAAAAGAGTACGCTGATTGAGGATTATGCTCAGAAGTTTAAAAATCTCCTTAATAGGTTGGATGCTACTGATGCTACAGATTACTTACTTTATCAAGGGTCTTAGAAGTCATGTGAGGAACCTTATAGTCAATTTGGAACTTGGTTAGAATGATATTTTGGATACTATGATTAGAGCTACTATGAGAGTGGAAAAGAGGTTAGGCACTTCTAGGTCAAATTCCCAAAAAGATGATGATTCTTCATATACATATTCAAATTTAGATTCATATTCGAATTTAGGAGCAGAGAGTGATATGGGAGAAGAGAAAAGTGATTTTAGTTTGGATTCAAAAGATGATTTCAGTGATTCAGAGGATGAGGATGATTCAAAGAAGAAGAAGAAGCATAAGAAAAAGAAGAAAAATAAATCTCTTTCAGTCAAAAGAAAAGGTAAGAAAACAAAATATAAAATTAAAGCAAAGGTTGTGGAAAGTAAACAGGACAAGAAGATTGAACAGAAGCTAAAAGATTTGGGTCTTTCTTCTGATATTAAGAAGAAAGACAAGTATTGTGACATCTGCTAGAGAAATGGCCATGGGACTCAGAATTGTTGGTATAATCCTAATGTCAGGATAGCACAACAGGTCCCAATGATGCAGCCTAGGCCTAGACCTATGCAGCCAGATGTAGTTAATTAGATTATGTCTGACATAGTGCCTCAAAGGCCTTTTAGGGGGCCCAAAAGAATGCAGGCATGATAGCCTTGGGGAAATTTTCAGGCACAGCAACAACCTACAAAAATGAGAGCATGCCATTATTGTGGTGGTCAAGGGCATTTTGTTGGACCCAACTATGAGCTTTGGGCAAGGCATAGGACTGAGAGAGGAATGCCAATAACAAGGACACGCAATGATGGAAGACCTGCAGGAGCATCTCATCCACAGCAACCACCTGCCCCTATTGTAGTAGTTCTCATAGAGCTTCCAGACCAACAAGAGCAAAGGCAGCCCTTGGAAGATTCAAATGTTGTTGGCTACGAGGAAAGGTATCCTAAAATAGTTCCCAAAGGGTTAGAAAATGTGTCAAGAAGATCAAATGTTGTAAGTTTGCATGTTGAATGTGATTGTTCGAATTGCATTCAAGTGGAAGAATGCCTTGATGAAGCATTGGTACTAGCAGTCACTAGGAGTCAAGTAGGCCCAAAGCTTGATTGGTAGGAACAAGAGAAGAGAAGGAAAAAAGCAGTAAGGAAAGTTAAAAAGTTTCAGGACTTGCTTGCTGAAAAGTCTCAATTTGAGCAATTGGATGATAGTAGAGTAGAAGAAGAAGAAGAGAGAGAGAGAGATAGAGAGAGAGAGAGAGGGAGAGAGAAAGGAGAGAAAGAAGAGAGGTGAGGAGAGAGAAGAAGAAGAAGAAGAAGAAGAAGAGGGGGGGAGAGAGAGAGAGAAAGAGAGAGGGAGGGAGAGAGACTCTTTCTTTTCCCCTCCTAAGAGGATGGCCATATGCATCTTTTTTTCCATGTTGACCGCAAACTTATACCCCGTTACTCGCAAGATTATCCTCCATCCGCAAGCTCAATTATCTCCCCAATCGGTCCCACTAATCGAGCACAAGGTGTGGAAGTCTTGTGTGACTCGCACCTAAGGGAGAGGAAGACTGAGAATGGCCCCCAAGCAGAAAATATTGCGCACGAATGGAAACCCCACAACGAGCAACGAAGCCTCAGGCAAGGGCACCACTGCCAACCCAATTGTAGTATTGGTTGTAAGTAATGTATTTCCAAATTAATAGATGCTTGTTTTGATTCCTGCATGAAGTACATTAGATGCCGCATGAGAATAGGTCATGGGAAGGGATAGGTTTTATCTCATACATTTGAAAGATAAAGTTGCAAAGCACGGGTATCAAGAGAAGTTAATTGTATATCTAGATGCTATGCGACAAACTCGCACATAGCATAATAGCATTCCAAGGTATTGTGGACTCTCCTTTTCTAGAAACTAATAGATAAGTATTTTACCACACTGAAAGTACATTGAGCTTGTACGCTTGACAGATCACATGGTAAGTAACCTATCCTAGAGGAAATTCAATCTCGAAACTCTAGTGTGTAGTTAACACAAACAATGATCATAAGGATTAGAACTAAGATGCCTTGAGATCCGTCCAATAGCGACGATGTCTATCAATCCTATTCGAGGTTGGGCTAGATGCAACAATAAATCCAAGGCTAATGGAGAGCTCTAGGGATTAGGAAACTGTAAGTCAAAGGAAAGACTGATGTTTCTATACTTGTTGGGAAGAGGGCTAGGTTATCGATCAATGTAAGTGATCAATGGAACTTATGTCTTGTCCAATGTTTGAAACCTTAACATATGTCTTATCCGAAAGAAGTGTGTGTTAGGTAAATTTTACATAGAACTACTCCTAATCCCAAGGGGGAGAGCAAATACATGATGGAAAGGTTATCACAACTATCCCCACAATGTTTGGAAAAGGATACCTTTGTTTTTGTCGATCGATCAAACAACCTCCTAAAAGCTTTTTCATTAAACTGATTGTTGGGGTGTGATTTGAATTATTATTCCAAGTGCTTGTGTTTGATGGTAAATGTATGGCAGGGGTCAGTAATGACAAGTTGCCATGGGAAATAAAGGAATGTTTCTTGGAAGATGATATTAGAATGATTGTTCTTGATTCTTAATTGGATTAATTAAGGAAGGATATTGTGTGGTGTCAAGAATCGCGTGGTGGAGGGGGTTGCTCAAGATGCTACGCCGAACACACACAGAATGCACAAGGAGAAGCTCACTCAAGATACAAGAAGAGAGATGGAGGCCAAAACGTTTTCTTGCTGATTTCTTCTTCTTCTTCCACCCTCTTTTCAATGTACACAAAGTATAGATAAGATACAACATAAAAGGAAAGTGGCCTACTAAGTCAAACAATGCATAACCGACTACACTAGTCGATTGGCGCTATAACTATGCCAGCTGTAAATAGGTGTAACGACCTGAATATAGTAAGTAATGAGTTAGTGGCCATGTGAGATGCATAATGACCACCGACGTGCTAAGTGTAGACGTGTGGACCCATCTAACCAGGCGGTCCATCATCCATGTCCACATGTGTTGAGCTTGCCATCTCAACACTCCCCCTCAAGCTCAACTGCATCTCTGCAACTCCAACTAAGCTTCGAAACTTTTGAAGCTTCTCTGTACCCAATGCCTTCGTGAAGATATCAGCTATCTGATCCTGTGTGCTGACATACACCAAGTCAATCTCACCTGCTAGTACCTTCTCTCTCACAAAGTGGTAGTGTACCTCAATATGTTTTGTCCTGGCATGGAACACATGGTTCCTAGCCAACTGTATACTGCTCATGTTGTCACAATAAATGACTACTGGACCTTCCACCTGCACATCCAAATTAGCCAGTAATTTTTGCAGCCATACTACCTCACATGCTGCAACAGTAGCACCTCTATACTCAGCCTCTGTACTCGACAAAGCAATTGTAGATTGCTTTTTGCTGCTCCAAGCAACTGCTGCACTACCAAGAGAGAACATGTATCTGTTGGTAGATCGTCTATCAGACATACTACCAGCCCAATCTGCATCTGTGTATCCAAACACCTGTACATCTGTACCTGCCTCATAGAAAAGCCCATAATGTAATGTGGACTTCACATATCTCAATATGCGTCTCACTGCATCCAAGTGTGGCTTTCTAGGTACTTGCATAAACTGACTCACAAGACCAACAGCGTAGCTCAAGTCTGGCCTTGTAATGGTCATGTAGATCAAACTCCCCACTATCCTCCTGAACATAGTAGGGTCTTCTATCTCATCCCCAACATCAGCACTCAACTTTACATTTTGCTCCAACGGGACTGAAAGTGATTTGCATGCTGTCATACCATACTTGGACAACATATCCAAGCCATATTGTCTTTGGGACAGCCATATACCATCATCACATCTGATCACCTCAATGCCAAGGAAGTATCTTAGCTCACCTAAATCCTTTATCTCAAACTTCTTCTTCAAAAAGTCATTGACTTCAGCAATCCCACTATCACTGTCACCTGTAATAATCAAGTCATCCACATAGATGACTATGATGACCAAACCTGCATCTCCCTTTCTCACATAAAGTGAGTGATCAGCATCAGAAACATAAAAGCCAATATTGACAAGATACTCTCTGATCTTGTCAGACCATGCTCTAGGTGCTTGCTTGAGCCCATAGAGTGCCTTCTTCAACCTACACACATATGTGGGATGCTCTAAATCTTCATAACCCGTTGGTTGATCCATATACACTTCTTCCTGCAAATCACCATGCAAGAAGGCATTCTTTACATCCATTTTCTGCAACCTCCAATCTTTGGCTGCTGCCAAAGCAATCACACATCTGACAGTTGCCATCCTAGCAACTGGACTGAAGGTTTCATCATAATCTATGCCATATGTCTGGGCATAGCCTTTTGCAACCAGCCTAGCTTTGTACCTGCTAATAGAACCATCTGCATTGTGCTTAATCTTATAAACCCACTTACATCCAATAGCTTTCTTTCCCTTCGGCAATGATACTAGATCCCAAGTCTTATTGGCCTCTAATGCAGCCATCTCCTCATCCATTGCTGCATCCCAATGAGCATGACCAACAGCCTCCTCAAAACATGTGGGCTCAACATCCTCAACTAGTTTCACCATATAAGCATAATGGTGAGCTGCATAACCTTCAAAACCAAATCTTTTAACTGGGTATCTCACCCTGCTAGACCTACGTACCACTGGATCACTCAATGGATTCTTTGCATTAACGCGTGCTCTCTGCACACCTGGAGTCCTCACTGAAGGAATGCCAAGCTCATCATCCAAGCTCTCTGAGCCACTGGAGTCTCCATCAAGAACTGCATCAATGCCTTCTGACACCTTATTCTTTCCTTTGTCTTTACCTGTAGTGCTACTAGATGCACCCGAAGATGTAGAGGTACTCCTTAGTCTCCCAGACCAAGGACTACCAGATGATGTCTCTGGTCTACTAAGAGTCCGTGATTCTTGCTTTTCAGCCTGCACATGAGTGTCATGATCATCATCATCATCGAATGCATCACCATTAGATGCATACCAACTGCTCATTTCATCAAAGATGACATCCCTGCTCACTCTGAACTTACATGTGATAGGGTTGTAACACCAATACCCTTTCTGCTCTAAAGAGTATCCAATAAAGACACACTTTTCAGCCTTTGGATCCAGTTTCTTCTGCAACTCATCTGGCACATGAACATACGCAATGCAGCCAAATACTTTCAAGTGTGAAACATCAGGCTTCTTACCTGTAAAACATTCTTCAGGGGTCATACCATGAACTGCAGCTATGGGAGTTTTGTTCATAATATAAACAGCAGTATGAACAGCCTCAGACCAAAAATGCTTAGGCATATTCTTTTCAGCCATCAAGGCGCGTGTAACTTCTGCAATATGCCTGTTTTTCCTTTCTGCAACCCCATTTTGCTGTGGGGTATACCTGCATGTGAACTGTCTCTTTATCCCATGAGACCTCAGAAAATCACTGAACTCATTGGAGAGGTACTCTCCCCCTCCATCTGACCTCAAGCACTTTACTTTCAAGCCTGTTTCTCTTTCAACTGCAGCCTTGAAAGTTCTAAAGTGCTCAAAAGCTTCACTCTTTTCCTTCATAAAATATACCCACAGCTTTCTAGAACAATCATCAATGAATGTGACAAAGTATGAACTGCCTCCAAGAGATACATTTTGTGTAGGCCCCCAAATGTCTGTATGCACAACATCAAGGATATTTCTGCTTACATCTCTATCATGTGAAAAGGGCTGTCTCGCCTGCTTACCAAACTGACATGCTTCACATACCTTCTGAAATTCTGCAACTTTAAATGTAGGCAAACCTGTAACCAACCCTTTGGATTGCATTAATTTCAGTCTCTGTATATTTGCATGTCCAATGCGTTTGTGCCAAATTTCAATGTCTGCAACAACACCTTTTCCTTTGGCATACATAGCAGCATTCATAGTAGGAATTCCAGCATCCAGAGTAAACATACGTCCAACTCTACTTCCCTTTGCTACCAACCTGCACTTATCATTGAAGTCTTCTACAAAGCAGCCCTTTGCATTAAATCTGACTTGCAACCCTTGCTCTACCATTTGACCAACTGACACCAAGTTCTTTGTAATAGATGGCACATGTAATACATCTGAAAGACTCTTTGTCTTACCATCATGCAAGGACAAGGGAACTTTTCCAATGTGTGAAATTGGGTGGCATGAGTCATCACCCATCTGCACATAACCTGCATTTTGCAAATCTTGCATCTCTCCAAACCATTCTGTATGGCTGGTCATATGGTTGGATGCACTTGAATCAACATACCAAACATCTTCATGTGTTCCCTTTCCTGTAACAGCATTCAGCATATGCTGCATAACAAACAAATGTTCATTTTTGTCTTCATTCTGTCGTGAAGACGATGCATAGTTTCCTTGCTGCAACTTACCACTCCGAATATCATCTTTCTTAGCATAACATTGGGCTGCAATATGACCTGTTTTGCCACAGTAGTGACACACAATACCAGAATTGTTAGAGCCTCTATTTTGCCATCCACCTCTTCCTCTAAAGCTCCCCCTACCTCTAAAGTTACCACGACCTCCTGAAACCTGCATATCGCCAAATTGCTGATTCAATCTGTTTTGCTAGTTGTCACTACCACGTCCTGTACCACGGCCTCTTGAAGAGAACCTGCCACGTCCCCTTCCAGAACTGGAGTAGAAAGCTTGGACCTGTTCACCACTTCTTTCAGATGTCTCACTCTGCATGTTGATCTCTTCAGTGATCATAAGGGAGATCAATTCATCGAAATCTGGAAATGGCTTTCTGACATATATGGAAGTTACAAAAGACTTCCAAGCCTTTTCATTATTAAGTCCACCCAAGGTAGACGACACCAAATCATCATCATCGGGCATTGCATCAATCGCTGCCAATGCACCTGCAATGCTTCTTACCTTCAGTGCATACTCATTGATAGACATCTTCCCTTTCTTTAATGTATTCAACTCTTTCTTGAGTTGAATCTTTCGTGCCTTTGTATTTACAGAAAACATACTTTCAAGTATGGTCCAAGCTGCATATGAATTCTCTGCATTTCTAATATGTCCCAGCATATTATTATCAATTACTGCAGACAACCAATACATGACCTTCTTGTTTTTTGCATTCCATTCCTTTCGTGCCCTTGTCTCTTCTGCAGTTGGAGGATCACTCACCTCCGGCTCCTTTTCTTCACCTGAAACGAACTCGTAGAGGCCTTTTCCAATAAGGAAGTTCGTGACATGAAACTTCCATGATGGGTAGTTGTTCTTGTCGAGCTTCTCAATGATGGGGCTTCCACTGTTCTCTGCCATTATCACAAAACTAATACCAAACAGCAAGCAAATCTTCTGCAACCCTTGACCTGTAGTGCACAGCAATACACTAGACAACCTTTTTCACTGTCTGCTCAACAATACATGCAATCTGCAGCCAGTTTGCAGATAAACCTTGTGTTTACTCACTGGTAAACACCTTTGAACTTACAGATCTGAAATCTATAACCTGCGCACCCATGTTCGGTCAATACAGTCGAAGTCACAGCGTACCCTGAAACTGTTGTCCGCAACCTTGCGGCTCTAAAACAGGCCCTGAAACGGCCTCAGATGCCCAAAATAACTGCGGGAAAGCCCTAAAGGGCCTATTTGCAGAATACACAGTGCTCTTCACACACACCAAATCTCACTGCAATCTGAGATTTTTGCTCTGCCCTGCTTCCGGTGCCTCCACAGGCACTATCCAAGAGAAAGAGTTGAAGGATGGGAGAGCTTGTTACCCGTGGCTTGCTTGCTCGAACCTTGCTTCTTCTCCTTTGCTTCAACCTTCGAAATCAGCCTCTCTCAATGGCGCGGCTCTGATACCATGTCAAGAATCGCGTGGTGGAGGGGGTTGCTCAAGATGCTGCGCCGAACACACACAGAATGCACAAGGAGAAGCTCACTCAAGAGACAAGAAGAGAGATGGAGGCCAAAACGTTTTCTTGCTGATTTCTTCTTATTCTTCCACCCTCTTTTCAATGTACACAAAGTATAGATAAGATACAACATAAAAAGAAAGTGGCCTACTAAGTCAAACAATGCATAACCGACTACACTAGTCGATTGGCGCTATAACTATGCCAGCTGTAAATAGGTGTAACGACCTGAATATAATAAGTAATGAGTTAGTGGCCATGTGAGATGCATAATGACCACCGACGTGCTAAGTGTAGACGTGTGGACCCATCTAACCAGGCGGTCCATCATCCATGTCCACATGTGTTGAGCTTTCCATCTCAACATGTGGGTGGATCATCTCCAAGGTCACGCCACATTTCAACTAAGAGCAGAGTTTTGAGCCCAGGATGTGCCTAAAATTTGCCAAAAAATCTGGAATTTAAGGGAAAAATATTCAACATCGAAGGCGGCAGTTGCAGCTAGGACGATTTTAAGCACCAAGTGAAAGACGACTTTTAAAAGGCGCCCGAGCGACACTTCTAGATTTTTGATAATTATTCTGACTATCGTTTGGATTTTCAGGAGTTTTCAATCAATGCAGGATATCAAGCCGGACGCCCAGGATTTTTCAGAGCTCGAATCGGAGCCAGGGCGGGGAAATGGCCACAAATTGGGCAAGATATAAAGAGGTGGACAAGTTTAAGGCCAAAATTGGGTGTGCCTTTTGGGAGCCTTGGAACCCCCCCAAATTTTATGCAATATTGATGAAAAAAACATGAGGAAGATGAAGAAACAATGTGGAGCAACATGGCGGCCGTTTTTTGCGCCCTCTCATGATGGAGATGGAGTATGCAGGCTAAAAGCAACCCATACAATCGATCATGGGGCTGATCTTCCCTCTCTTGGCTAGTCTTAGCGCCATCCTTTGCTCGTGAAATGATGGACTGAATGAAGAGATCTGATTCTAGTCTTTCTCTCTCCTCCCTCTCTCTCTTCTCTATGGGTTGTTCATGTGTGGCATCTTGATGAATGAAGAATAAGGGAAGTGGTGAAGAAGATTGATGAGGATGCTGAAGATTGAATTATAGCATTGGATTGAGAGCAATGGAGGCTCCGTCTGCTGATTATGCATGCATTCAAAGCGTCTCGGGTTACGTAAAAATACGGTATGAGCATTTTTATGAAGGAAAATGAAGGATTTTTGTTAGTTTATGATGATAATTATGTTCTTATTGGATGAAAATTTGTGTGACTGCTACTTCCATTATGAATAATTGTTGCATATCAAAAAATTTTGAGTTTCGCAATGATTTACATGCTTTATTTAATTCTCCTAAGCCCGAAAAGCGGGTTTTAAGTGGCAAAATGCTAGTTTTTCCATTTCGGGTGGGTGAAAAGTGTTCCCATGGAGGGAATATGAAAGATAAATTGGATGATAATATGCTGAAGTGAGTGGGATAAGAAAAACCAAAAATGGCCTATTTTATTAATAAATAAATCAAGAAAATGAAAAAAATAAGGGAAAAAATAGAAATACATCTTGGAAAAATAAAGAAAAATATAAGAATTGTTTGTGGATGTTTGGTAGTGGCAAAGCATGAGGTTTGGCCTCAGTTTGCCCTATCTCCTTGATAAAGTTTGTGATTTATTGCTTTTTCTACATCAAAACATGCTAAAATGAACCTCTACACCTATGCAACAAAGTAATACCTAAACGTAGGGGGTCGGGAGGTTTGGATAGTGTGATTTACTGATTTTCTGATGCACATCATGTCATAGAGTTTGTGGTATGTTAATTAAGAGGATAGTAGCACGAGTGTTGTCTCGGTGTCATCCTTACACTGCCGCAACGGGTTAGTAAATGTATTGAAAGCCTGGTTGTGCACCACATGTTTCTGGTTTAAAATGATGTTTGAGCACTTTAAAATCATTCACTTTGCATGTGCATGATGATCATGGTATCGGAATATAAAACGTGGATGCATGGCACTTGTTTTCAATGACAATGACCCACGTTTAGTGTGGTAAGACATCATAAGCCGTAGGATAGACGTTCATTTCTTGGGGGATTATTTGGTGAGGAAACATGGTATCTCCTGGAGATTTTTAATATGAAAGAGTGGAGTTTGTTCGTTTGTTTTATATGTTGAGCAGCGCATCAAGGGGTTAATCCCTGCGATGTAGGAGAGTTGTAGTGGGGCCGCGATGTTTCTACCGAGAGGTTGCCTCCATGTATGTTATCGTGGTATTTATTGCCAATGTGTATGGGTTCTCCCTCTGAGGAGTTTATAGAAAGGGAAACGTTGGACTACAAAATGATAAAACTATAAACGCATAGATTAGGCTTTAGGGCAGTTTGTCCTTTAGCATTAGATAGACGCTCCTGGTCCGCGAGGCCATGAGGGTGTGTTTGTCTATCATGAGTATGAGGTCCAGCTAGTGCCATAGCCAGTGCCGGCCCATTTCAAGTCTCATCAGTGGTGCATCTCTGCCGGGAGTTGCCGATAAGTGGCAGTTTTCGAAACTAGGGTTTCAAGGGACCCTAAATTATCCATAAAATGGGGTTTGTTCAAGGATGGAAAAACTTGGCTTTCCCCATACAAAACTTACTAATGGACTTAGTTAGTTATGTAGAGCATGAGTCTTCTGCAGAAGATAATTTATGTGATGAAAAGAGTAGCCAATTAGTGGTTACCCCATCCTCTAATACGATGGCATGGGACGAGGTTCGCCTTGGTGTGGTCTCTACCCAAGAGAAATCATGTTTAACCATCCATCAACCTAGAGGGCATGAAAAGAGCATGTTGGAAACTATGGTAGTCATGGCATCAACAAGTCATCATGCTAAAGCCATAATGCCATGGGAAAGTGCTGATATACGATGGAATATGCTTGTGGTTGAAACATCCCGTGTAATGGGCCACCATGACAACATAGTAGGCATCACAAGGATGTTAGAAGCCCTAGCTATCAAGGGAAAACCGTTGCTTAAAAGGAACGGTTCCCAAGTTTTAAGAAGTGGTAATGATAAATCTGTTTTAGATAAGGACCAAAAGCTCTTATAGAAACCCGTTATGGACTTTTCGCTTAAAGGGAAAGGTATGGAAGATCCTCTAAAAGGGGATCAAAATGACATGTTGAAACTTATAGGACTCCCTAGACCACTCAGTGAGTTAGCAGAAAGGGATGTCAATGAGGATATTAACCTCCCTACACCGAAAAGGGTGGGGATGGAAGAGGTTAAAGATCCTAAGAGGCTGAACCCAGATCATGATGAATATGAAGATTTTAATGACCCAGTGTTGATCCCAAAGGAGAGGACTAAATGTCCTCCTCTTTATAGGGATCTCCTAGTGTTTTATGGATTGCCAGATGAGGATCCGATGATTCATTTAAGAGAATATGGCCTAACTTGCATTGCAAGTGGGTTTGACGATATACATCGAATGCTCGTATTCCCAAGTACCCTAAAGGGAGAGGCAAGGAAATGGTACTGGAGCCTCCAAGAGGGTCGATCAAATCATTTGAGGAGTCTTGTGATAGATTTCTAGATAAGTATGAAAAGAAGCTCCCTATGATTCAGGTCTTAGGGTAGCTTATGCAATTTCGACAAGAGTCTTATCCTTCTGTTAAAGAGTATGCTAGAGCCTTTGATAGTACTCTTAGGCTTTGGCCAAGAAGAGCCAGTGCACTACCAAATGATGTGCTATGTGAGCTCTTTCTAAATGGTTTAGAGATTAATATGCAAATCCAAGTGGGACTACGGAATCCTAAGTCATTAAGGGAAGCAAAAATGCAGGCCATTGATTATGAGGGTCATATTCAGAGATATTGGGAAAACTTTTGGAGTTTTTCTCGCTCAGTACAAGTGCATTCTAGCTTCCAACCATTTCTGCAAGAAGACAACTCACTTGTTGATACCAAGGCAGCCTATGAGGGGAACCTTGGTGGCCAAAATCTCAAAGCAAAAAGTGGCCATCCTACGAGCAGTAATGACATGCCCCTCAGTGAAAAGGTTCCAAGCCATGTAAGTCCCATTAGGGCTTGCAACACTTATATGAGAGGTAGTTGTGATGGCAACATAGATAGAACCAATGGGCCTATGAGTGCTGATAAGCATTCTATATGTGGTTCTAATTTTGTTGCTAGTAAGGCTCTTGATAGACCATTGGTGTCGGAATCATGTTTCCGGGTGGATGTTGTTCCCTTCAGCGAAAGCATGGAAAAAAATTCGCAGTGTGGACATAAACAATTAAAGACATCTTTTGTAAAGAGGATGCAAAATGCTAAAAGTCCACCCGTGCTTCACAAAGGTCATAAGGATGTGAGGCCATTTGGCCATAGGGATAAGTTTTCATTGAGTTCATTAGACCAGTGCAGCAAATTGAGGGAATGCAAGAATATTAAGGGAAATGTGAGATGGGTTTGGAGATACAAAATCTCCAAAAGTGTGGCAGGAGTGTTGGATGCAAGGCCAAGGATCCCATCTGGATATATTTTGTCAAACCCCCAAGAGGATAAGACTGGATATACATCTTACGCTATACATTGCCTTGGAATACACCCATGTGATGTGCCTAGGCTTGAAGCTCTACCTAATTTGGGTCGCAGCCGCACTGATTTATGTGAAAACCCAAATAGGGGAGGTTCGAATGAGTACAAAGCTATGATTCTTTCTGCCAAAGGAGCTACTCAGCCGCTTGAACGACCAGTTTATTCGAATGACAATAAATGTAGGACATGTGAGCCCACTAAGGCCATTCATTTAGCTCATAGTGCCCAAGAAGGGATCGGCCTTATTAATGAGTTATTTGTGGAAAGGCTTGGACTTGTAGCTCTACAAAAACCCTAAGATAAAAAAAAAATACAAGATCAAGCTTTTAGCTAACTTGCATGAGTAGCATGGGGTTAGTCGACCTATGATATGCTATCCTTGGCACCCTGGGTAGTCTGATAGGGTGTGATGTATATGCCAAGGACATCAGTATTACGTGGACTAAAATGACCTATCTAGCTTTAAGCTAGGAAGGCTAGTTGCTTTGGATATTACATCCGGATTTCGTTAGGCCAAGAGGGCCAGTTGTCTGTTTAGTACGGGTGCGGTTAATGGTTTCTTGTTTTAGTCTTGTGCTAGACAGGTTCAAAGAAGAGCTTGGAAGGAGCCTTTGTTGCGTGAAAGCTTCTCGTGGCCCTATCCAGGTGATATCTCTCCTTTTTGAGTACCGTTTTTTATGCTGTATGTGTTTGTGTACTTGTAGGGGATTTTGTTTTCTTGTTGGGGACCGGCGTCCAAGGCATGAAGTCCAGGTTTAGGTTAGGTATGTCTGAGGGAGGTCTGAGTAGTTGTTGCCTCTTGTAAAGACATTGCCAGGCATCACAAGACCTATTTTAGAAAGTAGTCCTAGTGACCCTATTCTGCTAGCTTGCTAGGTAGCCACTCTAGGAGTTCTTGTTAGTTGTGAGGCAGTTAGAGAAGCCTGCAAAAGGAAAAATGATGATGATAGAGAGAAAGAAACCCTGAATATTTTAAAGACAATAAATATATACAAAGGTGTGTAAAAAGGGATTCTAACCCCTATAAAAATAGAAAAGAAAAGAAAGGAAAGTTTATAAGCAATTGATCATCGCCTAGTGGAGGCCTAGTAGGTTCCTGGGGATGAGTCAGAGACCCAGGGCCGATGCCTTATCTTCCTAGGGGTGGCATCTTGCTGGAAAAGAAGAAAGTCAGGAAGATTGGAGCGAAAATAAAAGTGAGCTTTAAAAAAGGATTAAGTGTCGCCTTGCGAGGGTTTGGTAGGTTCTTGGATACCGAGACAGGACCTGAGGCCGATGCCCTATTCTCCTTGGGTCACTACGCTCAGTTCCCTCCGTTTTACATGCCCGAGTATGTGGAAAAATAAAAACCTAAAGGAAGAAATGTGCTAAAAAGACAATACTGCTTGATCAGGCTATAGGAGTCCTCGCCTAGTAGGAGCTCCTGGTTGTGTTGTCCTTAGTTAGGTAGGTAGTTCATACCACCACTTAGGGCAACCTCTTTGATAGTTCTTTTAGTTTGGCCGTGTTGGAACAGTCGGTTAGTGACTAGCTTTGGACCTTCTATCAGATTATGCTAGGCCTACTCCTTGTGGATTTCATGCCTTGGTTTTGTCAGGGGGTAGGGTGAGCCTTGTGTTGTGTTTTAATATGTATCTATTTTGTATCAGCTTGATGCTTCCTTCGGTTGTTTTGTGCAGATCTGTTGTGGGATTCAACGGGCTAAGTCGCCCTATCTCGTGATCGCCAATGAGAGCGGAGTTTTGAGCCCGAGATGTGCCTAAAATTTGCCAAAAAATCCAAAATTTAGGGAAAAAATATTCAACATTGAAGGTGGCGGTTGCAGCTAGGACGATTTTAAGCACCAAGTGAAAGACGACTTTTAAAAGGCGCCCGAGTGACACTTGTGGATTTTTGATCATTATTCCGACTGCCGTGCGGGTTGTCAGGAGTTGCCAGTCAATGAGGGATGTCAAGCCGGACGCCCAGGATTTTTCAGAGCTCGAATCGGAGCCAGGACGGGAAAATAGCCATAAATTAGGCAAGATATGAAGAGGTGGACAAGTTTAAGGCCAAAATTGGGTGTGCCTTTTGGGAGCCTTGGACCCCCCCTCCGCGCCCCCCCCCCCCCCCCAAATTTTATGCAATATTGATGAAAAAAACATGAGGAAGATGAAGAAAAAACGTGGAGCAACATGGTGGCCGTTTTTTGCGCCCTCTCATGATGGAGATGGAGTATGCAGGCTGAAAGCAACCCATACAATCGATCATGGGGCTGATTTTCCCTCTCTTGGCTGGTCTTATCGCCGTCCTTCGCTCATGGAATGATGAACTGAATGAAGAGATCAGATTCTAGTCTTTCTCTCTCCTCCCTCTCTCTCTTCTCTATGGGCTGATCATGTGTGGCATCTTGATGAAGGAAGAATAAAGGAAGTGGTGAAGAAGATTGATGAGGATGCTGAAGATTGAAGTACAGCATTGGATTGAGAGCAATAGAGGCTCCATCTGCTGATTATGCATGCATTCAAAGCGTCTCGGGTTACGTAAAAATACGGTATGAGCATTTTTATGAAGGAAACTGAAGGATTTTTGTTAGTTTATGATGACAATTATGTTCTTATTGGATGAAAATTTGTGTGAGTGCTGTTTGTATTATGAATAATTGTTTTATATCAGAAAATTCCGAGTTTTGCAATGATTTATATGCTTTATTTAATTTCCGTAAGCCCGAAAAGTGGGGTTTAAGTGGTAAAATGCTAGTTTTTCCGTTTTGGGTGGGTGAAAAGTGTTCCCATGGGGAGAATATGAAAGATAAATTGGATAATAAATGTTGAAGTGAGTGGGATAAGAAA
Source organism: Lygodium microphyllum (assembly GCF_053477565.2). Classification (NCBI taxonomy): domain Eukaryota; kingdom Viridiplantae; phylum Streptophyta; class Polypodiopsida; order Schizaeales; family Lygodiaceae; genus Lygodium; species Lygodium microphyllum. The sequence continues at coordinate 200,884,638 of NC_141135.1, read as the reverse complement.
AACTAGAAAATGGCCTATTTTATTAATAAATAAATCAAGAAAATATAGAAAATAAGGGAAAAAATAGAAATACATCTTGGAAAAATAAGGAAAAATATAAGAATTGTTTGTGGATGTTTGGTAGTGGCAAAGCATGAGGTTTGGCCTCAGTTTTCCCTATCTCCTTGTTAAAGTTTGTGATTTATTGCTTTTTCTACATCAAAACATGCTAAAATGAACCTCTACACCTATGCAACGAAGCAATACCTAAACGTTGTCATAGAGTTCGTGGTATGTTAATTAAGAGGATAGTAGCACGAGTGTTGTTTGGTGCTATCCTTACACCGCCGCAACGGGTTAGTGAATGTATTGAAAGCCTGGTTGTGCACCACATGTTTCTCGTTTAAAATGATGTTTGAGCACTTTAAAATCATTCACTTTGCATGTGCATGATGATCATGGTATCAGAATATAAAACGTGGATGCATAGCACTTGTTTTCAATGACAATGACCCACGTTTAGTGTGGTAAGGCATCCTAAGCCATAGGATAGATGTTCATTTCTTGGGGGATTATTTGGTGAGGAAACATGGTATCTCCTGGAGACATTTAATATGAAAGAGCGGAGTTTGTTCGTTTGTTTTATATATTGAGCAGCGCATCAAGGAGCTAATCCCTGCGATGTAGGAGAGTTGCAGTGGGGCCGCGGTGTTTCTACCGAGAGGTTGCCTCCATGTATGTTATCGTGGTATTTATTGCCAATGTGTATGGGTTCTCCCTCTGAGGAGTTTATAGAAAGGGAAACGTTGGACTACAAAACGACAAAACTATAAATGCATAGATTAGGCTTTAGGGCAGTTTGTCCTTTAGCATTAGATAGACGCTCCTGGTCCGCGAGGCCGTGAGGGTGTGTTTGTCTGTCATGAGTATGAGGTCCGGCTAGTGCCATAGCCAGTGCCGGTCCATTTCACGTCCCATCATCAACCCGAGAGGGCACTGCTCGATTCACGGGCCGAAGGTCGAGTAGTAAAAAGGCCAACCACGGAAGTTTTGTCTCACTCCTAGGTCGCTTGGGGTCAGTGGAGCTCTAGACACCCCTTGCCTAGTCCAAAACGGAGTTGTAGACTGCCGTGAGCCGAATGCTTGTGGCATTGGAAGATCCTATTCTAGAAAATGGATGGAATTTGTGGTGCCATGTGATTTGGACCAGGTAGTTCTGTTGGACAAAAGGGATAGATAATTTCTCTTGTATGGGCAGGAGACAAAGATTAACTGGAAAATAAGTTAAGGAACTTGTTTGTCAAAAGGATTGCTTGCTCTGTATTCGTGGTGCCGTAAGTTACATGAATGAACCATGTTCCCTAAAAGGCTTATTTATTGAAGTTGATTTTAAATGTCACACATAAATGTGATAGGACCTAAGTAGATAACTAAAGAATGCCTATTGAGGGAAGCAGATGGGCAATCTCTGACGGGTTTGTCCTATGACAGGGTGGTCCTAGAGAAGTGTGAGGCTTCTCACAAGATTCGTGCTGTTTTAGGACACCGGAATGGGACATGGATTTTTCTTTGAACCAAGCGTGACATGGATCTTCTTTCGATTGTGTATCTCTGAGTAAAGTAGGGTGTCCAAGACTCGATGCTAGAATGTTTTCAGGAGGCCTTGACCACTAGGGACTCAAGTTTCATGTCGATCCTAGTGGGTTTGGCCGTGAACATTCGGTTGGCGAGGCCGAATTGGAAAACCCTAGGCGATAAACCATGTGATATTTCATGGGAGTGCCGAGCAGCGTTGTTTAGATTCGTCTCTCGATGGACCGCTAAAAAAAAGCCTATACAACCATTAGGCAAACACATTATAGTTGGTATCAGAGCGAAACTTCGTAATGTTACATGATTGATTAATGCATCGTTCATAGACATATCCTGAACAGAATAACCAAAGTGGTATGGCTTGACTATCAGGCACCTTTTGCACCCACGAATTCTGACATGCAAGAGAAAAAATTCATTCTCAAGAAAATTAAGGCACCCGAGTTTGGTGGAGAAGGAATAGACATCGCAACCGAGGCAGAGATGGATTGAGTCAATGGATGATTATTTTTTTGCTTCGACAACTGCTCCTACTAATCAAGCAATGATAGCCAAACTTAAGCTAGCTGGCCACGCTCGGATATAGCGGAAGCAATGGTACAAAGATCAAGGTATTTCTAAAGCTGCTATTACTTTAGCTGAAAGATGTTGTACGGGGACGATACCTTCTGCCAACCTACTAATGCGTCCAACATACTTGCAAGATGCATTAGTTCAAGCAAAGCCAATTGTCCAAGAAATTAATTCAAGCAATTGTGACAAAGATGATTCCCGATATCAAGACAAGAGATGCCACACGTGTGGAGAGATAGGGCACATCCGCAGGAGATGTTCCTACCATCAATGCTTCCATTGCAATGAGCTAGGACACATCCAAGCAGACTGCCCTGTGGAAGACATTGAGCTTCCAAGGAAACGAAGCTACACAAGTGCAACATATGGATAAATAGAGGATTCAAATGAAAACAAAGACCTAGAACCCACTACACCCTTTTAGGATGATTAGAGATCCTAGAAATCCTACTGACATGTAATACAGCTTATATTGGAAAAAAATCCTACTCTTGTACCTATGGTTAACTGCAAGAATATTAGTTGCACTACTTGAGCCATTATGAGTAGTGCATTAGAAGTGTGGTGGGTCCTAGCCCACATGCCCTAAGCTCCACTATTACTTGTCTTCCCCAGTTTCTTCTGAGATGAGGACATCTCAAGTTCTCTAAGGGGGAGGGGATGTAATATCCCTACATAACCCGCACGGGAACCACTCTCCCCAAATTTATTAAGAATTTAAAAAAATATATATATATTTTCCCTTATCATTGCTAGCAAGTGCCGGGGGGTATTGAGAGTGGAAAAAGAGTGAATTTTTGACTGATTTTTGTTGTTTTTGAGGTCTAAATGATTGATTTTTTATGGATTTAGAGTGATGTATGGTTGTAAGGGAAGTTCATGATGATTCTCAGTGGAGATATGAGGTTCTATGATGTTTTGATAGGTTCTGATTGGTTATGTATACCTTATGTATAGTTTCTATTTTGTTCTGATTGTCTTCTGTATAAAGCATTGATTGATGATTGATGAAGATTGAGATCTTGTGAAAGCTTATTGAATAGTTTTTGAAAGTTTGGAATGGATGGAGTATGATTTATGAGGTTTTGATGACCTTCTGTGATCTTCTGTAGAGCCTCTGTCTCTGTTCTGTCTCTGTACTGTGACTGTACTGTAGATGTTCCGGTGCTGTACTGTGACTGTTCTGTAGACCTTCTGTATAATGTATGTGTGACTTTGGAAAAGTTTTCTAACCTTTGGAAAGGATGAATCTAAGTTCAAAAGAGCTAAAATAAGTGGAAGAAACAGCTGCTGAAGACTGAAGAGAAGACTAAGTGACAGTGACAGTAGTGAGCTGTGAAAAGACACTGTAGTGGCTCTGGTGACTCTTTATATCAGATATACCTCTTGGGAGGTGCATCCACGACCTAAGAAGGATTATTGAGGGTTATTATGAGAGCATTGTAGTGAGGATATGATGTATTATTGATGGAGAGAGAGAGAGAGAGAGTCAAAGATAGTCAATTCTATCAAAACAATGTAACTGTATATGAGAGATTGAGAGTGAGAACTATGAAGACATTGAATATGAATAATATGTGATTGATTTCCATTCAAAGATGGTGTATTCCTTTGTGTTATTTGTTCTATTGATGGATTTTGTGAAGATGTTGAAGAATATGGTTGATTCTGTCAAATACGTGGAAGATATCTACTATGATGTTGCGTGAAGAATTGTTGTTTTCTTTGTTTTGATGATCAAAAGAATGAAATAAAATCTTGTTGATGTTACAAGATAGATTTTCTTGGAATAGAATTCCCTTTTCTTTGGTGTTACTCTTGGGGCCCCATGTTTTTGGTGCGCAGCCGAGGAAACTTGCCATCAACAAGCACCAGAAGAGGCTGAAAATGAAGGAAATGGCATTGCCAAGAAGAGAGGGATTCAATGGACGTTTGTAAAGTTTGTTCTTCCCCTGAAGAGTTGGAATTTCTCATTGTCAAAGCCACTTTCCACAAGAAGTTCATCCCACGATGGCAGAAACATATCACCATCATGATGCATACTCTATGTAGTGGACTGTTTCCTCTTCCTGTTGAAGCAGTAGAAACTTGCATCTTGGTGGCAAACTGTTTGGGAACAAACTGAAGAGCAAAAACATAGAGAATGATCATCCATGGAAGATTTGGCATTCATTGAGAAGTTTCTAGACATCATCAAGTGGGAGATTGTGAAGAAGCTTCAGGAGTCTTGGTCTGTAGAGGTTCACGAAGACAAGAAGGAAAAAAGTTGGAATTTGTTTGTAGATGCTCAACAGCAAGATACATGGGATGCTTGGTGCACTGATAATCTTCTGTTTGTTCAATTAGCAACCCACTGGAAGTTGGTAGACAGAGTGTTTTTCACAACATACACTGTTGAAACCCTCCGAAGCTGGCATTATTATAATGACGCAACAACGATCCTAAGAAGAATGAGTTTTGATACTTTCAGAACAGAATATCTTCCCTTCTGCAGTGGTTTGAAAGCTGAATTCAGAGATGTTGAAAAGAAGGAAGTAGAGGAGATGTTGGCCAGAGAATCCCCCAGAGACTGAAGTCCCCTCTGACACTATCCTGTTGAGTCCAGACCTGAAGTTGGCCTTCCTCACTAAATTCAGGCGTGAAGGTTTTGAAGAGTGGATGCGAGAGGAGTTCATGAATCTAAGTCAATCCTCTAGAGAAAGAGTAGAAGCTTATGTCTCGCAAATGGAATCCATCCTAAAGAGATGGACTAATCATCATTTAGACGAAGGTATCCAGAAAGACGTGTTTCTTAGGGGCCTACAACCAGAAGTTCGAAAGTTCGTGGAATTGAGAAGACCAGTCAATCTGCAAGCTGCAGTGGAAGGTACGAGATTGTATGACGAAGTTAAAGCAAGGCTGTCAATGACTCCAGGAAGAGGAGTCTTACCCCCTCATATGCCTCGAATGGTATACCCACCAAATGTAGTCCCAGGGACAGTTCCCTACCCCTATCCCCAGATGCAAACAGTGCTGCAGTATAATGCACCTAATCCAGTGTAGTCATCGCAGACGACAGTGCCTTAGATGATGGTTCAACCACAATAACAGTGGCCTCAAACAGTTCCTCCAATGGCGAATCAACAGCAGTGGAATCCTACCAACTGGAATCAACAACCCCAAGTCTCAGCAGGAGCTCTGAATCAAAGCCAGAACAGAGGACCTTCCGGATCTACCCAACCAGTGTATGCAGTAATTGGAGAAGCTTCCCAAAACCCTACCACAAGCACTTCTGGAGGTGAAAATCTAAAGGACTACTTATCCAACTCAGTTGCAAGTATCAAGAAAGAGCTTCTGGATGTGATTACAGAGTAGCTACAGACGCTGAAGGTGAATATTGCCAATATATCCACTCCTGCGGAAGCTGGAAGAGATGTGATACGCTCTAATACATGGTGTGGAAAGTGTCATCAAGCGGGACATTTAGCCACTGAATGTACTCGAAAACCAACCATTCCTGGAGCCTTCTATTCTTACTGTTTGCGGAAGAATCATACAGAGGACATTTGCTCTCTGAAAGAGATGCATGAACAAAAACAGAAGGGTGAAAATGCAAGATTCAACTTGCTGGAATCCAAAATGACAACATAGGGTATTGGACCCAAGCCTAGAGAGTTTGGTCCTAATTTCGGTCCAAGGAGGTTTCCCTCTCAAAGTTACAGAGGACGACAGTCTGGCGGTGGTCAGAGATCTGAGATGGAATGTTATAGGTGTGGAGAAAAGGGACATATCTCCCCAAATTGTCCAAACCCTAGAAGATCTATGGATTACAAGCCCTTATACAGCCGATGCAAAGGAGAAGGCCACACTGCAAAGGACTGTCCCAGTCCAACCCCTGTAAAGGTGAATGGCACTGATAGCCAACAGAAGGTACAAGAACCTGCTTCCAATTTGGTAGAGTTTGAAGTTACTGCTGTTACGCGCACCAAGAAGAAGGAACCAGTGGTTCAGAATGGAAATGACTCTCTTGCCAAGACTGTGAAGTTCGACCTACCTATAGAGGGACAGAGCAGTACAGAACAGAACATTACAGTACAGAGCACTACAGTGCCACAGAAGGCTACCGAGACAGTCCCAGAGACAGGACCAGAGGCCCAAGAGATAGATGATACTGAAGCACTTCCAAAAAAGAAGAAGTATCGATGCAGCAATTGTTAGAAGAAAAAGGAAAGATGAAAATGGGTGTAGCCCCATTCCCTAGCCGGCTGGAGAAGCCTGTGGATCCTATTAAAGACTATGACTTGGTCAAAGACCTAGACACTTTTAAACCAAACTTAACATTACGACAGTTTTGCTGATGATGTCTCCCAGCTGTCGAAAGAGATTCAAAAGCATCTTGACATGAAGGCGTGGACTAAGGATCGCTCCTTTAACAGCGACTAAGACCAATAAGACCCCAAAGCATGTAAAGGAAGTAGATGTGGCTAATGCCTTCCTAGATCCTAGAACCCCAGAGATTAGTGTATGGATAGAAGGATGCTTCATTTCAGATGCATTGATTGATGGAGGCTCATCAGTAAGCATAATGACGGATGTCACAATGAAGGACTTAGGGTTGCAAGGAATTCAACCTACACAGTGGCTTATCAGATTGGCAGACCAAAGTAGAGTCAAACCATTGGGCATCCTCCCATACGTAAAAACAACCCTTGCAGGAAGAGACTATTGGTTGACATATCTGGCGGTCAAACCAAATTCTTATGGGACTTCATACCCTCTGCTGTTGGGAAGACCTTGGCTTTTTGAAGCAAGAGCCAGGACGGACTGGTTCAAAGGAACCCTAACCCTAGGCAGAGGACCCAATAAAGCGGTATTAAAGCTGTATGGCTCGCAAAAAGGCAATGGATCCACATCCATTGAAGTCATAACTGACTCCTCTAATGAGGCAATAGATGGTACATCAGGAGATGAAGAAGCCGTTAAGCAAATCTTTCCTAAGAAAACAGAGGCACAATCCCTAACAGTGGGCACTGTAAGCCAACTGCCAAGGAAAGTAAAATCCTTGTCCATGGGTGAATATCTCCTGCCTCAATTAGAATTAACCTCTGAAATCACCTCTGACAGTGAAATAGAAGCATGGATGTATTGTTCTCCCTATTACATGACAGTTACAGAGACAGAGCAGAGTCAGTACAGAGACAGTACAGTTACAGAGCAGAGACAATACAGAGGCAGAGCAGATACAAAGTGGCTACAGAACAGAGACAGAGCGGATATAGATACAGTTACAGAGACAGTAACAGAGCCAGAGCCAGAGCCAAAGCCAGAAGCAGAAGCAGATGCAGAGGCAAACGATCCGTTCTTCTCCTACAGAGCCTCTACAAAAGCAGAGCCAGAGCCTCCAGAGGATGAGGATGAAACTGATGAGGAAGAAAATGAAGTAGGCTGTGAAAGTGCAGATGAAGAATTCCCTCTGATAGAGGATGATCTGGTTGATGTCCCTACAGAGACCTCAGAGGCCGAATATCTCAAGGTATTGGATGGAATGACCATGGTTCCGTTTGGATTGGTCAATGGACCACAGAGTATGCAGAATTTGTATAAGCAATGGATTAAAAGCATAAAAATTAAGTTCACTAGTGGCTCCTTCGTCCTGACTGTTCAGTCCAAAGAAAAGATGATGATGATGCCCCCTACCAATAAAAGCCCAAGCCCTCAAAGCCACGGCCTCTAGCAGGTCCGTGCTATGTGACATTCCTGGACGCATCCTCTGAAGATGAAGCCTTGAGTCCTGAAGAGGTCACCACTCAAACAAAAGCAAATAAAGCTTTGATACCTTTCCAGCAACTTAAACAGACGAATGAGTCATCTATTCAGAAGGAGGACACTGGTTCTAGTGGAATATCAGACGAGGATACTACTCTCTTGAAGGAGTCAGACCTCTACCCAGAAGCAATCCGTGGGACATTTATCCGCGAAGTGGAAGGTGAAAGACAAGTAACGTTCTTGGATGCTGAGGATACTGAACATCACCTGAAAGTGGGTCTCAATCTTCCAGAAGAAGAACGGGTGGTCTTGCGAGACCTACTAAAGGAGAACTTGGACGTGTTTGCTTGGTCGTACAAAGACCTAAAGGGGATTGATCCCACAGTATGTCAACATCACATTGACCTAGAGCCTGATGCCAAACCTGTAAGGCAAAGACAAAGACGGATGAATCCTAATTACTCTGCTCTGGTGAAGGCCGAACTATTGAAACTTCTTGAAGCAGAGTTCATCTATCCCATGGCTAACAGTAAATGGGTTTCGTCCATTGTGGTAGTGCCCAAGAAGAACGGGAAACTTCGAATATGTGTGGACTTTCGAAAGCTCAATTCGAAGATGAAGAAGGATAATTTTCCTTCCCTTTTACAGACCAACTGTTGGACACAGTGGCAGGCCATGAGCTTTATTCCCTCTTGGATGGATTCAGCGGATATAACCAAGTCCAAATAGTAGAAGAGGACCAATCCAAAACAACCTTCACTACAGAATGGGGGACCTATGCCTACAGAGTGATGCCATTTGGACTCTGTAATGCTCCTGCCACCTTTCAACGAGTAATGATGGCTGCCTTCCAGAATCATCTGCATGATTTCATTGAGGTGTATCTTGATGACTTCTGTGTCTATAGTTTGATCCGTGAGCACTGGGGACACCTAGAGCAATGTTTTGATAGATGCCGAGAGTATGGGATTTCTCTCAACCCCGACAAATGTGTCTTTGGTGTCTCCTCAGGAGTTCTTTTGGGCCATGTTGTCTCTGCACAAGGAATAGCAACAGACCCGGCAAAGATTGAAAAGATTGCCGCCTTAACAGCACCAACAAATCTCAAGCGATTGAGAGGATTTCTTGGCCATGTGGGCTATTACAGACCATTTTGTTGCACATTTTGCAACTAAGGCAGCCCCTCTGCACAAGCTCCTAAGGAAAGAAGCTAATTTCCTTTGGACGGATGACTGTGAAGAAGCCTTTAATACCCTAAAATAGTGCCTGATCCAAGCACCTATTTTACAGCCTCCTGACTGGACGAAGGAGTTCCATGTGCACACAAATGCATCAGTTGACGGGCTAGGTGCTGTCTTATGTCAAAAGGGCCCCTCTAGAATAGATCAACCGATATATTATACAAGCCGAAAGGTCACTGATAGGGAAGTTTCGACACTATCTATTGTCAACACATTTCAAGTTCTATGTGGATCATGAAGCCTTGTCCTTCTTGATGAACAAAGAAGATGTTAAAGGATGACTGATGAGATGGTTGCTCCTATTCCAGGAGTTTGACTTTGAGGTAATTACCAAACCCGGTCGTTCCTATGTTTTGGCTGATCATCTGTCACGTATCTCGCAGACTGCAGATGAGGAGCAGGATGATCCAAACCTCCATGATGCTTCCCTATTCTTGGTAGAAACTATAACCCCCTGGTATGCAGACATTTCCAATCTGCTGGCAACCCAACAATACCCTCCTGGCATTTCTAGTCGGGAAAGGAAGAAGCTTATGTTAGAATCAGCCCCCTACACCCTGTTAGGCGGTGCACTGTACAAGAAAGGCAAAGATGAAGTGCTCAGAAGATGTGTTGCAGGAGATGAGATTGGGATTGTTTTGAAGGCTTGCCATGACGAGCCATGTGGAGGCCACTTTGCACAAGAAGCTACAACTAGGAAGGCTCTGCTAGAGCAGATTACTAGTGGCTGATCCTCCACAAGGATGCATATGATTACTGCAAGAGATGTGATGCTTGTCAGCGAATGGGAAAACCCACCAAAACAAGTGCCATGCCACTGCAACCCATTCTTCCCCTAAAGCCATTTGAGAAGTGGGGGATTGATTTTGTGGGTCCCATTGATCCACCTATCAGACGGACGCAGAACAAATACATCCTAGTATGTACGGATTATATCACAAAGTGGTGTGAGGCTAAAGCCCTAAAGCGGGACGATGGTAATAGTGTCACCATGTTCATGTACGAGAATATTATCACCCGTTTTGGTAGTCCCCTTGAGCTGGTAAGTGACAAAGGTACTCATTTCCTTAACAAAATCATGGAGGAGCTGACTGAATTGTATAAGATCCGCCATCACAAGTCCACTCTCTATTACCCTATGTTAAATGATGTGGATCTAGGACACGACACAAGCTATGGTGGATCAAAGATGTAAGCCAAGTTCATAATGACATGGACAAGTAGAGACAAACTATTACACAAGTGAATTAGGTTCCAAGATAGATTAGCTTGGACTCATAAACACAATCTTGTGTAGAATCGACAATGACAGACATTTAACTAAAAGTACAAAGCATCATGATATTGTGTTCATTTCATAGTCAAGTACAATGCTTTATAGGCTTTGAGTTGTTCCACTCTCCTCACTGTGCATATGGGATTCAGGACAGCTCCTCTTGGAGCATACATCATTTGTCTATTTCTCAACACCCCCCTCAAATGATGAGTCCCTACACTTGCTGGCTTTTGCCCCCCCTTCATGATAACATGGCCCAGAAGACTAGCTCATAGGCAGCCTAGTCAAGTTAAAGCTTGAGACTTTACATCTTGCAAGGGTTATACAAATCAAATTCACTAAGGAAAAGAAAGATCCACTATGGGAAAAACATATGAAAGATATAATGAAAGTTCTTCAAAACAATCTATCAGAGTTATTGATGGTAGTGGAAGCATATTCTTCTTCTTCTCTTTCTTCCATGTATTGGTTCTGGTGATGATCACTTTGCAATTGTTGGGCTCTCTTCTTGTGGAAACATTCACTGGCTACATGGCCAGTCTTACCACAATAGTGACATGTAATCCGATCCTTGTTATGGTTGTTGATGAATCCTCGACCTCTTCCTTTAGGTCCAGCAGCTCCTTTGGTGTACAAAAGATTTTCCCTAGATGATGAGACATTGTCTTTTGCATTCTTGGTTTTTACTTTGCCTTCTTCATCAAGTAGTGAGTGCTCAATATCTTTAAGTGTGAGGCTTGGAACATTACTCAAAGTGGACACAAGATTTTCATATGGATCCTTGTTTACACTTGCAAGCAGTACGGCTATTGCTTCATCTTCCTCAATATTCTTTTTAAGAGATGCAAGTTGAGTTTTTAAACTCTTAAAATTATTAATGTGTATGGTCATAGAAGCACTGTCTTTGATATCAGTTTATAAAACTGCATGAGAAGTTTTACCTTTGAATTCTTTGCTTGAGTACCAAACATTTTATCAAGTTCCTCCCAGGCGGTTTTAGCATTTCTAATACCAGATATATGATGTAACACATCATCACTTAATCCCCAAGCAATGATGCCTAGTGCCTTATTATTCATCTTTTTCCATTCTTTGGATTTGAACTGGTCTTCTTCAACAAACCCGTCTTCATCATCTTCCTTCTTGTTATTTGCATCATCTTCAAACAAGTCCCATAAGTCCTTTCGCATCAGGTGGTACATGGTCTTTTCCTTCCAGGCATGGAAGCCTTCTCCATTGAACTTTGCTATTTGCTCAAGTTCTGCCATGTTGAGTAGCTCCAATTAACTGAGAAAAGACCAGCAAGGGGGATTTGTGAAGTGTCACAAGGAGGTTAGTGTCAACTGACACTAGTTGAGTATCAATAAATACTATTCTTGAGCTTAGTATTGAATGTCGGTGCTTGATCTTCTTCTTTCTTGTTGATTTGAAGTGTTAATCTTGCTGGGAATTGAGTTCAAACTCAGATAAGAGTGGCAGTGTGTGTCCTCAGTTGAAAGGAATGAGAAATTGAAGGAAAAATGAGCTTGCACCTTGATGGCTATGGCTTCCTGGATTAGGGTTTTGACCCAGGCCTGGTTTTTTTCAGATAACACTAGCCGGACCTCTATCATGCGCTCAACAATCCCACGGCCTCGCGACCAGGAGCGTGGATGATACATACATCATCTTCCTAAACATCTTGCATTTGTATCACGTATCGTAGGTAACACTCCTCAGAGGGAGTCCCAACACATTGCCAAATAGCACGAAGTAAAAACATAGGAGGTCCTCCCACGGTTGACTGCCGCTACCTCACTGCGACTCTCCTTCATATTGGGATTGGCCCCTCGATGCGTCGCTAAACATATATAACACTTCGCACATAGTCCTCTCAAGGTACCAATTGATCGTATCCAGCAATGCACCATTTTCCTCACTTTCTTTTCCTTTAGACCCAATGCCTAGCCTACAGCTTGGACCAACCTTACTCACTCAATGTTGGTCGCAATCTAGAGAATACAGGTGCTATGCATCCAGGAGGTATTGTCAAATACCTTTTATCATTTTATGCTTCATGCAAATTGTGTATGTCCACGTGCTAAAACAAAGAAAAATCAGCATTGTGCACATGTGGAAAACATTTCTTTCAATGATTTTCTCTAACGCGTAATTGCTACGTTGCATGAACCTAGCACCGAGAAACCCTCGTGCTACTAGATCCTTAATTTTTAATTACCGACCAACCTAAATGGTATGCATAAAAACTAGCAAAATTTTCATTATTTCATTCAACATTTAAACACCTTTTATAAACTCTACCCCCTCACCCGTTTAGGTTGTGCATTATTGACCGGTTTAGGGTAACATTTTCCATGTTTTTATTGTATAGAAAGTAATAAACACTCACTAAAACATAAAGGTAGGGCTGAACTGAGGCTAAAACTCATACTTCAGACCCCCCATACATCCACAAACATGAATCTTATTTTTCCTTAATTTTTGGCACTCAAAATCCATTTTTCCCCTTTTTTTACCCATTTTTCCCATTTTTCTTGTATTTTTTCACAATATTAAAGGACTAAAAATACAAAATGAGTTTTGAGCTGTGGCCCTTAGGTTTATTTGCAGCAAAAACACAAATTTAGTTGGTGTGTCTTATTACATTTTCCATTTATGTATCAAAAACACCCAATTTTCCCCTATTTCGCGTGTTTTACGGGTTTTACACCATTAATTTCAATCACACCACTTATGATTTTCTGATTTTCTGAGCATAAACCGATCAAACTTATAGCAAACAACAACATAATGCATAATCATCCCATGGGAACAAATATTCATAAAGCAAATTGCATAAAACATCAATTTCCTTTGTAAAAATGAAATTACCGTTCTTTGCGGGTTGCGGGTTTTTATTTGCCATGTCTCGGGACTGATTTCCAGCAACCATTAATTTCCATGACAATCCACAATCAGCAATCTTCATTCCTCTTGAACCACGGAGCAATCCGGTCTTCATTGGACAAGCATCTGTCATCCATTCTTCTTCTTCTTCTTCACCACATGAATCTGCCCTTAGAAGAGAGAGAGGGAGGAGAGAGAAAGACTGGTTTTTTTTTTCTCTCTCTCTCTCTACAGCCCACCATTCTTCGCGCGAGAGGAGGCGATATTGAGCAGAGAAGGAGTGGATTGGCCTGCCATTGATATGGCTTGCTTTGAGCCCAACATTCATCCATGGGGGGGGAGGGGGGCGTTTTTTTCGGCATCGCCGATCAGCCGCCGCCCTCCTTCTTTTTCGTTTTTTTTTTTAGGGGTGGGGGGGTACCAAGAGGCACCCCCTTTGGCCCCCTACTTGCCCACCTTTTCATTCTTGGCCTTTTGTTGGGCACCCTCCCGGGTTTTGCCATATCTCCTGTGTTGTCCGGCGTCCGATTCGAGCCCGGAAAAATCTTGCGCAACCGTCTTGAGACCACGAACTGACCGGCAACTTCCGTCACTTGCCCAGGTGCATGAAAAAATTACTAAAAATCCGCAAGTGTTGCACGGGCGTCCTTAGAGCACTTTGACGCTTAAAATCGTCCTAGATTGAGCCACCGCCTTCAACGTTGAATATTTTTCCCTTGATATTCATAATTTTTAGCTATTTTTAAGCACTTCTCGGCATCAAAATTCGGCTCTCACTTTGTGTAAGTTCCATATGAAGAATTTTTTGGTTGGCAAAGGTTATTGGGACTTATGTACAGGTGATGAGGCTGAACCTAAAATGCATGAAAGAAATCCGACAAATGATCAGAAAAGGGCTCATAAGCTATGGGCTGAGAGAGCATGCAAGGTGTTACATTGGTTTTCCTTATGTATATTAGATTCTATGATTATACAGATTACTGGGTGGAGTTCTCCAAAGGGTGCATGGGACATACTCAGGAAGAACTATGGAAATGTAACACATGTAAGAAAGATTCAACTGAAGCAACAATTCAATAACATGTCTAGGAATGGCATAAGCATTTAGGCCTACACTACACAGATCAAGAACTTAGCGGATCAACTTGCCATCATTGGATCTTCAGTGTCTGAGAATGATATGATTGCAATGACATTAAATGGACTTGGCAAAGAGTATAAAGCATTTGATACGTCTATTTCTGTGAGATTTGCATCCCTTGATTGGGATGAGCTGATTGCTTTGCTGCTACGTGAGGAAGTTAAGCTTGGGCTGAATACAGGTTCTAGTACATCTCAAAGCAGAGACATTGTTCTTTAGTCTAGCCAGCGTGGTAGAGGCGGCAAAGGGGTGGCTCTTTTCGAGGTCAAGGAGACACTCAAAACACTTATGGACAGCATCAGCAAAATGCCTGGCATGGCACAAATACACTAGGCCAACGTAGATCTGGCAGCCTTAGAGGCAGAGGGAGATCACCCCATGGTAGAGGTGGTGGATGTGATTCATGTCAGTCAAAAAAAGATAAGGACTTTCATTATTGCGACAGATATAGACACATTCCAAAGCATTGCTACAAGAAGCAGGGAGATGAATGGTTTGATGAGATGGTTACAAGTTCACATGGACATGTTTGTACTGGGGATGCCACCAACATACTATTCAGCTTAAAGGAGTTGTACCTTTGTTGATGCCTGATGGCAAGAAAAAGAGCCTGCATGATGTACTACATGTATCTACAATAACCAAGAATCTTTTATCAGTTGGACAGATGGAAAAACAGAATCTGCACAGGTGAGATTTAATAGAGATGGAAGCTTTGTTGAAGAATATGGCAATGGCTGCAAATTGATTGCTAGAGGCCGAAGAGATGGCGGAATATTTACTCTTTATGCGTCAATTCTAGAATTGAAAGCAACCATGTTTGCACATGATGATGGTGCTATACGGGATGTTGAGATATGGCATAAGCGTATTGGCCATGTGAATGCACAAAAGCTAAAATATATGCAACAAAAGGAGATTGTGCTTGGACTACCTAAGTTCAAGTATCATGACTTTGGACATGTATGTGATGTATGTCAGTTTGGAAAGCAAGCATAGTTTCCATTTATGAGACATGTATAGAAAAGCTCACGACCCTTGCAGTTGGTACATTCAGATGTATGGGGTCCATCTCATAATGCTTTGTTTGGTGGTGCTCGTTACTATGTATCCTTCATTGATGATTTTAGCAGGTATGCTTGGCTTTACATACTCAAACATAAGGATGATGTGTTTGATGCATTCAAGGACTTCAAGAAGCATGTTGAAAATGAGTTGAGCTATAAAATTTCATGTCTTAGATCAGATGGAGGTGGAGAATATTTCTAATTACTTTGATAGGTACATTGCTAAACATGGGATCAAAAGACAGTTAACTTGCAGCTATACACCGCAGCAAAATGGTGTAGCAGAAAGGAAAAATAGGGTACTAATGGAATCAACAAGAGCTATGCTGAACGAGAAGAGTTTGCCAAATGGTTTTTAGGCTGAAGCAATAGTGACTGCTGTCTATGTGCTGAATAGAACGCCTATAGCAGGGATTCATAATGTAACTCTATATGAGAGGTTGTATGGTTATAAGCCTGACATTTCACAATTGAAGGTATTTGGCACCATTGCATATGCGCATGTTCTTGATGAAAAGAGGAAGAAATTGGATCCTAAAGATGTCAAGAGTGTGTTCCTTGGTTATGCACAAGACCGGAAAGCTTACAAGTGTTATGTACTATCTACACATGAGACATTGATTAGCAGAAATGTTTTTGATGAGCTAGCATCGTGGTATGGTAATCCTATTGCAGTGGCTATTGATGGATCAGCCAGCACTAGTAATGCTGAAAATACATCTACACTGAGTAACTCTATGACTGGTCCTACAAGTGATGGGTCACCTATAGTAAGTCCTTGGTCATGACGCTTGCGGAGTCGTACTCCTATGTCCACTGACATAGATATGTTAGTGAGGGGAAGATTGGATAAGGGAAAAGAAGAGATGCTTGAGGATGTGACATGTCCACTTACAGTAGGTTATGAGTCATCCAGCAGTGATAGTTTGGATAGTGAGTTGGGCATTCTATCTGTTATGACGCTTGGAGCAAGGCAGGTACTGCCTCATGAGAGGCAAGCTCAAAGTGAGCCACAGTTACAGAGATCTAAGAGAGTCAGAAAACCAGTTGACAGGTTTACATACATTGGTTATTTAGCCCGCCATTATGCATATATGGCTAGTGTGACAGGTTACAAAGAACCTACAAAGTTTGATGATGCAGTTACGGATGATAACTGGTGTGCTGCCATGGATGACGAGTATGCAGCCCAGGCTGAAAATGAGACATGGAAATTGGTTGAGTTACCTGAAGGCAAAGTCCCCATTAGCTAAAAATGGGTGTACAAGGTTAAGTGCAAGTTAGATGGTTCGTTAGAACATTATAAGGCCAGGTTGGTTGCAAAAGGGTATGCACAACAATATGGCCTTGACTATGAGGAGACTTTCAGTCCAGTGACTAAAATGGCAACATTCAGAACTATCATTGCTTTGGCAGCATGCAAAGGCTAGAAATTATGGCAAATGGGCATCAAGAATTCTTTCTTGTTTGGTTGAGGAAGTATATATGGAGAAGCCTGAAGGCTATGTTCACCCGGACTTTCCTACACATGTATCTAAGTTGAAAAAGGCTTTATATGGACTAAAATAGGCACCTAGAGCATGGAATATTTGGATCGGCATTTATTTATAGAAAAATGGATTTATATTCGATGATGCAGATCATAGTCTGTTCACAAAGAAGATAGATCATGGATATGTGTTTCTAGTGGTTTATGTAGATGATCTTATCATCACTGGAGATGATGAAGAGGGCATTGTTGAAATTAAATCATGTTTACAGGCTGAATTCAGAGTCAAAGACCTTGGTGAACTAAATTATTTTCTTAGGATTGAGGTAGTCTCTACGCCTCAAGGTATATGGCTACTACAGAAGCAGTATGCTCATGACATGTTACAGAAGTATGGTATGGCTGAATGCAAGTCTATGGAGACACCTCTTGATCAAAATGTCAAGCTACAGATTGATGTTGGGAATGACATAGAGAATGTGACCATGTATCGACAAATGGTGGGTAGCTTGATATACTTGACTATTACCCATGCTGAATTATGTTATGCAATGGGGCTGATTAGTTAGTTTATGCAGAAGCCTCGCAAACCACATTTAGATGTAGTCAGGAGGATCATGAGATATGTAAAGGGTACTATAGATTATGGACTATTTTATGCATATGGAAAATCTTTTGACTTGACAAGGTTTACTGATGCAGATTGGGCTAGTTGTGCCTTTGACAGGAGGTCAACCAATGGTTATGCATTTGGATTGGGCAACAGTATGATCAGTTGGCAGAGTAAGAAATAGCCTACCATTGCATTGTCTAGTACAAAAGCTGAGTATAAAGGAGCTGCCTTAGCGGCTTGCAAAGCAGTTTGGTTGATGAAACTACTAAAAGACTTGGGAACACGGCTGGAAAGCAGAGTGAGATTGTAGTGTGATAACCTCATTAGTGTTATGTTGGCTAGCAATCCTGTCTACCATGCTAGGTCCAAACATATTGAGGTTCAATACCATCTCATCAAAGAAATGGTTCTTATAGGGCAAATTGACTTGATTCATGTGAAGACTAAAGACCAGGTAGCAGATATATTCACCAAGTCTCTTGGTAAATAAAAGTTTATATACTTCAGACAGCTACTTGGATTTTATCAGATGGTTTGAGCTTGAGGGGGAGTGTTAGAATATCAAGCTCCCATTACTCTTCAGTCAGTCTATCTTTATGTGTGTGTGAGACATTAACTGGATACATCTATACACGTGTGTGACATTCAATAAGTCAGTGTAGTTAGTGACTTAACCACAGTTAGTCTTGGTTTGTCATACCTATGTGTGTAAGTCTATTTTAGTTAGTATGATGGAAGAATAATGGAAGAAGAACAACAATGAGCTAAGGCTCATCTTCCGCTCCACTTTGTCTCTCTGCATCTCTTCCAACAGAGTGGTGGTATCTCCCCCACCCACCACTTGTCATAGCATGGCAACGGGGATTGAGCGAGGTGGTTGCGGGACAGGGTGATATGCCAAAATGGGGGGCACTTGGCCACGTGATCTCCCTCTCCATCAACAACATTATCGTCGCTGCCGTCTTCTCCATCGTTGCCTACAGCTTCCGCTAGTCATCATCGTAATCGTTCTCCTCTTTGCCATCATGATCATTATCATCAACCACTTCTCCTCCATGTCATGTGCCTCCTCTTTCTCCCCCTGGGGCCCCAAGAGGAATACCAAAGAAAAGGGAATTCTCTTGCAAGAAAATCTATCTTGTAACATCAACAAGATTTTATTTCATTCTTTTGATCATCAAAACAAAGAAAACAATAATTCTTCACGCAGCATCATAGTAGATATCTCCCACGGATTTGATAGAATCAACCATATTCTTCAACATCTTCACAAAATCAACCATATTCTTCAACATATTTACAAAATCATAGTAGATATCTCCCACGGATTTGATAGAATCAACCATATTCTTCAACATCTTCACAAAATCAACCATATTCTTCAACATCTTCACAAAATCATAGTAGATATCTCCCACGGATTTGATAGAATCAACCATATTCTTCAACATCTTCACAAAATCCATCAAAATAACAAAGAACAAAAATTAATACACCATCTTTGAATGGAAATCAATCACATATTATTCACCTTCAATGTCTTCATAATTCTCTCTCTCAATCTCTCATATATAGTCAAACTGTTTTGATAGAATTGACTATCTCTGACTCTCTCTCTCTCTCTCTCTCCATCAATAATACATCATATCCTCACTACAGTGCTCTCATAATAACCCTCAATAATCCTTCTTAGGTTGTGGATGCACCTCTCAAGAGGTATGTCTGATATGAAGAGTCACCAGAGCCACTACAGTGTCTTTTCACAGCTCACTACTGTCACTGTCACTTAGTCTTCTCTTCAATCTTTAGCAGCTATTTCTTCCACTTGTTTTAGGTCTTGTGAACTTAGATTCATCCTTTCCAAAGGTTAGAAAACTTTCCCAAAGTCACACATACATTCTACAGAACACCTACAGAAGGTCTACAGAACAGTCACAGTACAGCACCAGAACAACTATAGTACAATTACAGTACAGTTATAGTACAGAGATAGAATAAAGACAGAGGCTCTATAGAAGATCTACAGAAGGTCATCAAAACCTCATAACTCATACTCAACCCATTCCAGAATCTCAAAAACTATTCAATAAGCTTTCACAAGATCTCAATCTTCATCAATCATCAATCCATGCTTCATACAGAAGATAATCAGAATAAAATAGAAACTATATAGAAGGTATACAGAAGGTATACAGAACCAATCAGAACCTATCAAAACATCACAGAACCTCATATCTCCACTGAGAATCATCATGAACTTCCCTTAAAACCATACATCACTCTAAATCCATCAAAAATCAATCATTCAGACCTCAAAAACAACAAACGTCAGTCAAAAATTCAGTCTTTTTCCACTCTCAACGTATCCCCACACTTAGAAAGGAAGCGTCCTCGCGATCCAAGGAAAAGAAGAATATAAGTTCACTAAAGAGCTCAATTTTGTCTTCTGTCCGATCGTCAATAATCTTGGCAAAACACGACCCCAACTTATCACCTGTATCTGATAGAAAAAATACTACTAAAGGAAAACTTCATCAGTCATTAACTCATCTGATTAATAATTTAAAAATCATAACAAATTTTTAAAGGATATAAGAGGTTCTCTTCAGCTTTCCACCATAGGCTTTCCATCCACTAGCAATCTTTTGAAAATAGCTCTTGAACAAGTATTCACAATCAACACGAACTCATCACATACAATTAAGACAATACATACACAAACACTAACACAACCATCTGAACAACACCTCCAAAAAGAGATATATCATTAAAAATCTTCCAAAATACATGGCAAAGGCATCAATGAAGATGATCCCGTTTAAAAGCTTGGTGGTTTCGAAAGCAATCCATGGACAAGGATTCATCTACAAATGTCTTGGGAGGATTTTGAAAAAACTGCAAGCAGCACATCCTTTCTAGCAAGACAAGGTATCTGCTAGGGAGACATAGGGCATAAAAATATAGGACATCCAACTGGTGGGAGTCAATGTTTACATTGACATTCATACAAATTTTTGGAATGGCCTTTTGATCATTATGGGAATGCCTATGCATGTATGCTAGATACCACACAAAATGAGCTGACAATCTCACCGAAGGATCCAGAGACTATGAATATTGCTGAGAAAAATGAATATAGTTCTGGTATGCTTGACTGGCAGTTGTCCAATCTCCTGGAATAATTGGCCAGTTTATCTGAGGTCCTGTAAGAGAATCATTTGAGCTCCATCCCCTTCTTCTTGGAATCTGTGAATCATACCCTTCATATTCACTAACCAACTGAGGGGGTTGAGAGATAGAAGTGGTAGGAGATGGAAGTGGAATAAGTAAAAGTGGATGAAGAGATGGGTAGGCAAAATCATAAAAGGAGGAATAGTTTAAAGAAGGAGTGGCTGAAAATTTTAGGAAATCACTGAGAAAGGGTGTTAATTGATAAATAGGAAAGGTAGAAGATACATGAATGGATGGAGAAGGACATGGTGGAGAAGGGGAAAATACTCTATCTTCGATAAAAGAGCAATATGTAAATATGGGAATTTGAGGAAAAGATTGAGGTTGGAAAAGAAGGGGTAAGATAGCTGTGGAATTGGTTTGATAGAGGGAAAGATATATATCATAACGGTGAGCCATTTGTTGGTAGTACAGTAGGGTATGAACAGAGGGACCTAAGATAGATCTTCTCTAATAGACATTAAAAAAAATGAAATCAAATGGATTATTTTTAGAAAGGTGAGCTAAGAGATCCACCCTCAATTGGTTAGTACTCTGTACATAGGTAGAAGCTGTGTTCTATCGTTGATTCAGGACCACAGAATCAATCATGGAATGCCAAGAATTATCAGGGCAAGTAGCCACTTTGGAGGAGTAACTCTGGAACATGTCATCTATTCGCAACTCCAAATGGTTGACATACAAAATAGCTTGTAAAACCACGTCTCCCACATACCATGCCATATCCACTTCATCTGGAATCAACAAGTCTCCCCGTAGATACATATATGACATCAACATGGTATTTGTCGTGACAGAATCTTCAAATACCATGCGGACCACCTCTGTCAGCAACTCAGGAGACCAAGCCCCACTCCAACCATCCTCTAGAAGAGGAAGATTCATCGTTGAAAGCTTCATGTAGAAGGCCAACTTCTATGGTTGATAGTGGACAAAGAAAGAATGGTCCGGAGAAACATATTCGTGGAATTGCTCAAATGTGGACCACAGCAGATCCATCCTGGACTGCAATCTTTCCACTTTATCTTGGAAAAGAGAACACAAGGTAGCCTGTCTCTGAAGAATTACCAAGTCCTGCTGTGAGAGAGAAGGGATTAGGAGAACATTAGGGCTTGGAGGAACAGATCGTGACTTTGCCAGTTGGTCTTGTAACTGCTTGATTTAGGAAGCTTGTTATTCCACTGTTTCATTAGTAGTCTGTAAGGCGAAAAGTTTGATATCTAGGAGAGTTTGAAACTCTTACGCTTCTTTGGACATCCTCTCCTTGTTCTCTGAGATTCTAGTGACCTCTGATTGAGCTTCTATTAACTGAATCTTCAAAGAAGATATCTCATCTCTTTGGGTTTCAATCAGTTGGGTTTGTTACTCCATCTACTGGAACAAATCTACTAGGGTATCCTTAGCAGAGGCTAACTCAGATGTTGCCTTATGCAACTGGTCCTTAGACTGCATGAGTTCCTCATAAAAGGAAGCGTATAGCTGTTGAACACAGGCTGTCACTGACAGTTCAATGGAACTCTGAATGTTTTTACATAGGAAGGGAATGGCATCTCCCGAGACTAGACGGTTCAGTGAGGGGACTGATATGTCCAACAAACCTTCTCTATGTGCTCTGAATAGGTTGTTACATGTGAGATAAGCAGGGAGATCACTGCCAGAGGTAGCAGGAATGGGCACTGAAGGAAGAACTGAAGGAGCTTTATCTGCTACCCGCTTCAAGCGTTTGCGATGTATGACCAAGGGAGGCGGAGAATCCAAATCCTCTATATCAATTGGTTCTGACTCATCTAAAGGTGGAGGAGGAGATACTGGATCAGATGGAGGAGGTGGAGGCACACTCTTCTGTAAACCTGAGTAGGTCAAGAAGGCAGACAGGTAGGATCCATAGGTGACATTGGTAACATTGCCCCTGGTGACTTTTACGAAATGTTGATCCATCTTAGTGAGTAGGTAAGTGCTCCAATTAATAGCTACCCCTTTTAACACCATCCTTGAAGCTGTAAAGACCTCTTTTGACAAGTAATGGGATGGCGTTTTTGCAGGCATAAACCTGTCTTGGAGGAACTGACAGACGAACTTCTACACATGATCAGTGATCATGGAAAAGGAAACTCCTGAAGAGTTGATCACCTTCTTTACATCCAGAATTTCCCTGGTCTGTTTTTGTAACAGCTTCAAAATCTCATCGTTAGAGAAAAGGTGGCAAGTTGTAACAAAGGGTTCACATTTGTAGGGAAGAGACAGAGCCTTCCCTAGGCCTCGAGGTGTCAAAGTCATGGAAGTACCCTGGACCAGTCCCGACTTCTTGCTGTAGGAGGCCAAGAACTCATCACACATGGATGGATCCTCTGGAAGCAAGGGAAAGGAGGCAGCCATGAAAGTCGTGAGTCCCGCCTTCGTGAGAGGCTCAAAAGTAAGTAGGGAAGAGTAATCCCTACTGACTAGTGGGACATACTGGATAGGGAGAGGAGCGTGAGGCGCCATTCAGATGGTAAACACAGACACCACAACACAGACAATCACAAAGAATGCCTGCAAAACAACCAAAGGGCTATAAAAAAGGAATCAATCCAAAAGAAGGACACGCATACAAACATAGACGTAATTAAGCCAAGTACCACCCCAGACAATACACATCCTGGAAAAATTTTGGGCATGACCTCTTCACATATGCGACCGAAAGCTTCATGTGATGCAACATGCAAGCACCCAAATCCCCGTATCAGGCAATAAAAGAAAAAACTACACACCGTACCCGTAATCGTAACACATGGACAAATTAGACTACCAGAAAAATGTACATCAAGACTGGACCATAATTGTGACCATCAGTGTCAACTAATAGATTTTTACACGCCCATCCCACGAAGCGAGTTCATTAAAAAGGGGAATAAGTGCAGTGAGGGGGAATTAATTTAATGAAGGGTTCATTTTAATAAATTATTAACAATGGATGACATTTTATTAGGTTATAAACCTTAATAAGAAAACGACGATTCCTTCTTAAAAGTTTAATTACAAATTATTAAGTTGAAACGGTGCTTTAACGCAACCCGGACTTCGATGCCCAGACTGGGTTTCTAAATGCAAATTCCTTAATTAGAAATTAAGAGTGATGTGGAGCGCTTTTTTGCTAGCGCGTGCTCTTGTGACGATTTGTTCATTTTTACTACAAATTAAAGTGCCTCTGAGGCGCACGTAGCGCATGCAAAGTGAACGGCTGGTTGATTGTTAAATGATTAAAATGTGTGTTTAGCGCGAATGCACGTGGAAAAGGTGGGTGAATAAATAATTCATTTTAACAATTATTTGTGATTAAGGGGGTAATGAAAATAAAGAAAGCACATAAAATAAATACCTGGAAGGGGTGTGTATGCAAGGCCTGAAGGCGCACGGAAGAGTCCCCCAAAAGGAATGAAGCCAGTAAAAGAAAGTAAAGACCACTGACGGAACAACAAAGACAAAACCTTAGTGGGTGTGTCGATTATTAGTATGATTTTTTATTTTATCATGATGTATTAGTATTTTTTGAATTTTATATTTTTTTGGGTTGGTATTTTAGGAGGTAGTATGTGTGGTGGTTGGAATTATGTGGGTGGTTCTCGGGATTTGTTTTGAAAGAAATTGTATGTGTTGGTTTATTTCCCTTTTTTTTGTTTAAGGAAGAATAATGAAATATGGATATGGGATGAAGGAAAAAGAAAATTTCAACCAGTTAGGAAATATCCACAATTTAGGGTATGAAAATAAGATGGGGATTGTTATAGTGAAGTTTTTTTTTAGTTTTTTTAAATTTATTTTAAATGGGAGTACCGTATATAAAAATATTGTAAAGTAAAAAATGAATGAAAAAAGGTCAAGGGGATGGGTGGAAATTTTTGGAATTTTTTAGAATTTTTTCTGTATTTGTTACTAAGTTTAAATGAATTTTTTGTATTTTTTAGGAAGTTTTGGAATAAATTGGCAAATATGGAATTTTTTTTTAATTTTGGGGTGGAAATTACAAGCTAACAAATTTCCAAAAATTTACAAAAATCTAAGGAAATTTTTAGAATTTTTTTTGAAATTTTTTTGAATGGAAATGAATTTATAAATTAATTAAATCAGTTAAATCAGGAAAATCAGCTTAGTTTGGTAAATAGGGTCAAATTACGTCAGCTAAGTCTTGGGAGTCTGGATAAGTCATGTAAGTCAGAGTAAGTTAAGTCAGGTTAGTCACAAGGAACTAGGTTAGTTTGGGTTAGTCAAAGTCAGGTAGGTAGACTAAGGCAAGACAAGTCAGGTTAGTCTGGGGTAGGCTAAGTTAGGTTAGTAGACTAAGTCAGGTCTGTAGGAACTAACCTAAGGTGGGTTAGTGGAACTAGGCTAAAGTTAGTTGAACTAGGGTAGGGTTAGTTGACCTAAGTAGGGTTAGTCTAACTGGGGTAAGGTTAACCTAACTAACTAGGGTTAGGTCAACTAGTCTAGGGTTAGTTAACTCAGCTTGGGTTAGGGTAACTAAGCTAGGGTTACTTTAACCTAGGGGGGGTTAGGTTAACCTAATCAAGGTTAGGTGACTAGGGTGGGGGTTAGACTGACTAGAGTGGGGTTAGTTGATTAGGGGGGGGGGGGGGGGGTTAAACTAACCTAAGTGAGGTTAGTGGACTAGGGGGGGGGTTTAACTAACCTAAGTGAGGTTAGTGTAACCTAACAAGGGTTAGCGAACCTAATTAGGGTTAGTTTAGATAATGATGGTTAAGTTAGGATTAATGAAGTTAAGTAGGATTAATTAAGTTAATTAGGGTTAGGTTCCTGCTTGTGGTGACAGGGAGGAAGGAGAAGGAGAGGGAGGAGGAGGAAGTGGCGGCGCGGCGGGAGGGGACGCCCAGGGCGAGTGGCACGGGCGGAGCCGTCGGCGGCCACTGGAAACGGCGGCAGCGCGGTGTGGCAGCAACGGCGACAGCGCGGTGGACACATCGACGGCGGCGAGCGCGGTGGACACGTTGACGGCGGCGGGCAGCGTTGGGAGGGAGGCGCCGAGGGGGGAGAAGGGGGGTAAGAAGGGTGAAGGGAGGAGGAGATGACGGGGAGGGAGGAAGACGGAGTGGGGGCGCCCGGCGGGAGGAGCAAAAGGGGCGAGAAGGAGAGGAAGCAGAGGGGCCTGTGGGGCGGCCGCCGCTGGCGGGCGCACGGCCGGCGGCGGGCGAGGGGACGCCGAGGGGGAAGGAGTAGGAGGAGGGTGGAGGGAGGAGGAAGAGAGGGAGGAAGAAGGGAGGGGGAAGAAGGTGAAGGGAGGAGGAAGGAGGAGCAGTAGGTGGGGGAGATGGGGGGGAGGGTCGGGGAAAGAGAAAGAGGGGTAGGAGAGATAAAGAAGAAGAAGAAGAAGAAGAAGAGAGAGGAAAGAGAGAGAGAGAGAGATGGTGGTTGGGATTTGGGGGGGGGGGGGGGGGGGGGGGAGGGAGGTGCCCATTGGAGGGGTAGTTTTTTTTTAAAGCGCGGGGCGGGGGTAAAAAAATTTGCAGTGGTGGGAACCGACGGGGTGGGGACATCGACACGCAAGTTGCGGATGCGACGGGGGCGTCTCGGGATACGAAAAAATGAAAACGCATGCGTTCACGCGCAAGGCGAGGCACGCGAGAACATAAAAAAACAAAGAAAAATTAATAACTCATCAACCGTTCATCGAAACAAAAATTTGTAAAAAGGAAAAATGGGCTGAGAGAGGAGGGGAAAAGAATGGAAAAGTAAGACGGGATGTCTGGAGGAAAATGAGGGCATTCACATGGGAAAAATGCAAAATACAGGCCCGAAAACACATACGGGGATTAATATCGGAAAATCCGCTCGCCAAAATGCAGGGCGAAAAGAAGGAAAAAGATGCAGAAGAACGTGATCAACAATGCTATCACGTCAAAACACAGTTTTGACCGAGATAGGACGCGTTCACATGGGAAAAATGGAAAAATGGCACACGAAAACGAGGTCGGAAATTAATAACAAAAAATCGGTTCACTGGAACAGAGGGTAGAAAAAAGGAAAAATGTGTGAAGGAAGGGGTTGCACAAGGCTGTCACGTCCAACCTGAGTTCTGGGGGAATTAGGAGGGATTCACATGCAAAAAACACAAAAAATGCAGTAAAAAACGCTCGGAAAAATTAATAACTAAAAATTTGGCAATCGAAAAAGGGGGGAGAAAAAAGGAAAAAGTGGGGGAAAGGCTGGCAGGACATGGCTGTCAAATCAAACTGGAATTCTGATGAAAATAGTGCAGGTTCACATGGAAAATTATGAAAAATAAGCACGAAAAAGACTCGAAAACTCGCAAACATTAATAAAGGATGAACCGTATATCGAAATGACACGGAGTAAAAAGAAAAAAGGTCAAGGAGGAGGGGAAGGACAGGGCTATCACATCAGATCACCGGTCCGAAGCAAGCAAGACACATTCACATGGAAAACTGTCAAATGGATGCAAAATATTTCAAAAATTAATAACTTTAGAATCATCTGTCGGAACAGGGGTTGGTAAAAAGAAAAAATGGTCAGTTCAAAGGGATGAACAGGGTTATAAGTTTGGATTGGAAGTTCGGGGAACGTAAGGTGCGTTCACATGGAAGGACAATAAAATCAGGGAATGAAGGAAAACTGCAAGGAAACGGCCCCAAGGGGGGGTTGAAAATGGACGGGTGGGTGGGGAAGGGACCCATTAGGGGAAAAGCAGGACAAACATAGATGCATTATCAGGTTAAGGCAAATACAGAGGGGTATGCAACGTAGACGCGCAGGGATGCGTCCCCACACTTAAAACCTTAACGGATAGGGTTGACTGAGCAACAAGGACCTAATACCACACAACAGACCAACCGCTAACGTCCCCATACTTAAAACATGACCATCACTGACAACAGAAGGTGTAGGGTTAGAAAACCTTGGCCCCTCGTGTCGAGAATCAAGGTTGACTGTCGATGACACGTCCACTGTCGTGGTCACCTGCAGGAGGTACCAAGGTATCTTCATAGCACACATCCTTCGTGGTAGGGACCACGTGGCAGCACCCAGGGAGGTAGTTGGTTGAAGGAATCGCAGGAAATTCGTCATTGATAAGGAATATGGCACTCACTCACAATCACTCATATGAAATGAAAGAGCAGTCACTCACCCCATGACTGATATCACTCGAGGAAATCAGAATGAAAATCCATAGCTCACACCCGATTTAGGAATCGATAAAGGAATGGTGCAGAGGAAGTATGCCAGGGTGCACAATTCTGGTTCTTGTATCACTTTGACCATATATGCATAGTGAATGGCTGTAAATCCATCATATTTCAGCCTATCCACAGGATACCTAGCTCTCGTAGACCTGCGCAAAATAGGTTCACTCCCAGGTGCTCTCAAAACATCCCTGGTCTTCCTTACTCCAGGTGTAACAATAGAAGGAATACCCAACTCATCATCAATGCTCTATTCTGAGCCACTGGATTCACCATCCACATAAGAGTGACCTGCATTCGCATCAAACATGGGCTAATCAACCTTCTCTTTTCCTTTTCGTGATACCTGCATACCACTATCTGCATTGCTTTGAGAAGATTCTCCTGATCTCAATCTGCCTGTCCATGGCGAAGAATGTGAACCACTGCTAGAGGACGCTCCAAGTCCACTAATATTTTGTGACTGCTGCTGTGAATTCTGTGCAGCATTACCATTTTGTGCATCTACATCATCAATCACATTTACTGGTTTATACCAGCTACTCATCTCATCAAAAACAACATCTCTGCTCACTGTAAACTTACGAATAGAAGGGTTATAACATCTATACCCTTTTTGCTGCAGAGAGTAACCAATAAAGATGCACTTCTCAGCTTTTGGATCCAACTTGGATCTCAACTCATCTGGCACATGTACATAGGCAATGCAACCAAAAATTTTCAAATGAGAAATATCCGGTTTCCTACCAGTATACCTCTCCTCTGGAGTCATCCCATGTATTGCTGCAGTGGGAGTCCTGTTCATTATGTAGACTGCTGTAGCAACTGCTTTAGCCCAATAAAGTGGCATGTCTTTTTCATTGAGCATGGCACGAGATACCTCTCCAATATGCCTATTTTTCCTTTCTGCAATTCCATTTTGTTGTGGGGTATGACTGCATGAATATTGCTGCTTTATGCCATGCTCCTACAGGAACCTTGCAAACTCATTTGAGAGGTACTCTCCCCCTCTATCTGACCTTAGGCATTTTATTTGCAGGCCTGTTTCTTTTTCAACCATAGCTTTAAGAGTTTTGAAATGCCCAAAAACTTCACTTTTCTTTTTCATAAAATACACCCAAACTTTTCTGCTATAGTCATCAATAAAAGTGACAAAATAATGACAGCCTCCAAGAGATGCAGCTTTAGTAGTCCAGACATTAGAGTGGATTAATTCCAATGGCTTCTCACTCTCTTGAACATGTCTAGGAAATGGTTTCCTTGCCTGTTTTCTAAATTGGCAGGCTTCACATACCTTATGCATTTCTGCAACCTTGAATTTAGGCAATCCTACAACAGTATTTTGGGCCTGCATTGATTTAAGTCGTTGTACATTAACATGACCAATGCGTTTATGCCAGATATCAATATCTGCAACTACACCGGTCCCATGTGCAAACATTGCTGCACTCAATTCAGACATGTCTGCATCCAACGTAAACATTCTGCCCTTCTTCTTTCCTTTTGCTATCAAGCGACCTTTATTTTTCATATCCTCAACAAAGCATCCATGAGGATTAAATCTGACCTGCAAGCCCTGCTCAACCATTTGACCAACAGAAACCAGATTCTTGGTGATATTCGGGACATGAAATACATCGGACAGGTATTTCTTTTTCCCATCCTGCATAGACAAAGGAAATTTTCCAATCTGCACAATAGGATGTGCAGTATCATCACCAGTCTCCACAAATCCTGGTTTTTCCATTTTCCTTGCATCCTCCATCCATTCTGCATGACCTGTCATGTGGTTTGATGCACCTGAGTCAACATAGCATACATCATTGCTTTCTTCTGCACTTGTCACAGAATTGTTCATGTGCTGCACCATGAACAAATGCTCATTTCTGTCATCACCCTGTCTACTAGAAGATGCATAATTTTCTTGTTGCAGTTTTCCATTCATTATGTCATTCTGCTTTTTATAGCAGTCTTTAGCCATATGACCCATTTTACCACAGTAGTAGCATTCAACATTACTGTTTGCATTTTGGCCTCTTTGCCATCCACCACGACCTCTTTGGCTCCCCCTGCCTCTAAAGTTACCACGTCCTCCTCCATAGGACTGGTTTTCTTGAGTTTGCTGCATATTCTGATTTCTACCACGGCCTCCAAATCGGCCTCCTCTACCTCTGCCTCTACCTCTTCCAGCATTTGAGTAGAAGACAACTTCTTTTGAAGTTCCACCTGAAGAAGATGCACCACCATTTCTCTGCTCCTCAGAAATTAGAAGAGGCAATCAACTCCTCAAAATCAGGAAATCTTTCATGAAATGGATGTCCGAAACTGTGCATAATCCTTTCCTAGACCATTCAAGGTCACAGAAACTAAATCATCATCTTCCACTGGCGACCCAATGGAAGCAAGTGCATCTGCAATCTTCTTCACCTTCATGTGGTAGTCATTGATGCTCATAATTTCTCTTTGCACATTATGCAACTCTTTCTTGAGCTGCATTTTCCTGGCTTGCGTATTTGTGCTATACATTTTTGACAGAGTATCCCATGCCTCCTTTGGCGTACTTGCATCCTGAATATGCACAATCATAGAGTCTGAAATGCTGATAGATAGCCAGTACATAACTTTCCTGGCTCTCTCATGCCATGCTTTAAATGCCTGCATTTGCTGTTGATTGGGAACATCAGGAAGAACTGGTTCTTCTTCATTTCCTGCAACAAATTCCCAATATCCTTTTCCCATAAGGAAATTTGTCATTCTAAACTTCCATGCTTGGAAGTTGTTCTTGTCAAGCTTTTCAGTGACAATCTGTGAGAGAGAATAAGACGCCATTACAGAATACTGCAAAAAATTCTGTCACTGCAGAGAACACAGCTTCAGCCTCACAAAGGCAAATCTGCAAAACTGACGAAAGTGGTATTTGACCACACAGTCACTTCCTAGTGACAATTTTGCATATACAGGAACCAAGGATGATTCTATAACTCCCAATGTCTCTGCACACGAGCATACGATGCAATATCTGTAGTAACTTTTCACCGACCTGTAGAACAGTGGTTGCACAGCATAAAACAGGGCTTTTTTCTGAGTGCATGCAGAAAACTTCCGCCTCCGAAACAGGCCCTGAAATGGCCTCAAATAAAAAAAACAGGCCCTCTTGCTGTTTCAACCTTCGCGGCGAAGGGCGTCTCAACCTGAGACAATGCACTCTTGCAATTTCCGGTTGTGCTGCCTGCAAAGATCTGCTCCCAAAACAGAAAATGAAAGCAACACTGCTCCTCTTACCAGAACACCGCGAGCTTGGCTTGCTTTCTTGAGCTCCTTACCACGAACAAGGCTCTGATACCATGTCAAGATTGTGGGAGAGAAGGAAGGAGTCTCACTTGTAGCTTTCTTGCTTGCACAATGGGGGAATACACACAAAGGTGGAGGCTGAAAACAATTTTCCTCTTCTTAGTTGTGTAAGCCAAAAAAGAACTCTAGTACAAAGAAATAGAAGAACCCTATATATGGGTCTCAAACCAAACTCAACTAACTAAGGTGGCATACTAACTGAGCCACGAACTAGAGTAGATAAGGATAGCTATCATGTAGCTATTATTCATGGGCGGTGTACCAACCGCGTCTACAACTGACAAGTCGATGACATAAATACACAACAGTCACCCTGGCGTATCACGAGTGGAGCTTGATATCTCAACAATGGTACAGTGCACAAGAACAGATCGTGCTTTGTGCATTGAGAGGCCCATCCCGTGTGTGCAACACTCCGTTCACACTTCTCACCTCTCATTTGATTTAAAGGGAAAGACTGGTCACTCGCCCCACCCTCTGTCTCACTCTCTGATAGATATAGAGGGCAGCCCATACTCACATCCCCATCCTGTTAGGATGAAAGCTCACATCACTCCAGGGATTGGTGATGAAGATCATGTCGACTGTTGGTGTTATCAGAATACTGAAGATGAGGCGTACTCAGGGAGGCAGCCTACAAATCTCGTACTTCAATGATTTGTAAGAAAAGGCATCTGTTAAGAAGGGCAGACGGACCGATATTCTAGAGATAGCGCACCAAAGGAGGTGGCTTCAAATCGCTTTCTGAAGAGGTTCTGCTGGTGATGAGTCAACTATCTTGAACTGCAGGGTGTTACCACCTTTTCCACAGTCAGCTTCCCGCCCAAGGGTGTTTCCACCTTTTCTTGGAACGAGGCCTGCTATGATAGGGAATTTATTTCTTTTCTCCCATAACAGTTTTGTTTGTTTTTCGTTTTTTTCTTTTGCTTTTTCTTTTTTCCTTTTTTTTTCTTTTTTTCTTTTTTTTACTTTTTTTACTTTTTCTTTTTTTTTTTTAATTTCTTAATAAAGGGAATGGTAGAAATACCATATATCAGGACCAACCTCGCACCCATTGTTGGATCAGACGAGAAGAGAACAATGTCGGGTTGAGAGGTTTCTGCGAGGGGGTAGCAAAATGAGACCGCCTCATGAAGAGAATCATCATGGCTATCAGAAGCACGACAAGAAGGACAGTGTGATGCCCAAAAGGGAAAGGGTAGGTCGACTATGATTGTCAAGATTCCCAGGGAGGGAAGTACTTCTTCAAGCGATATCCATTGATCAGAAAAGGATCATCAGAGGCATCAACGGTCTGCACCTGAACAGAACCGTTAGGATTGACAGCAAGTACCTTGTACGGGCCCATCCACCGTTGTTGGAGCTTGCCACGAAACTTGCCAAATCTCGAATCATAGGCTAGAACAAGATCACCTTCTTTGAACTCCTTGTGCTTGATGAAACTGTCATGATAGGCCTTGCGTCGCGCTTGAGTGGTTTCCATGCACTATAGGGCCATCCGTCGTATTTCGTCTAAGCATTCCAAGTATAGGAGACGACGTTGCAGTGACTCACTATCTCCCAAGCGTTCTTTAACTGCCACTCGCAAGGAGGGCAATTCTAGCTCAACAAGGAAGACGGCTTCTGTACCGTACACTAGCTAGAAAGGGGTCTGTCCTGTTGCTGCCTTATGAGAGGTTCTGTATGCCCAGAGGGCCTCTGTAAGTCGATCGTCCCAGTCGCGACGATGTGCGGCAATCGTTCTTGTCAGAATCGAGCAAAGGATGCAATTTGTGACTTCAACTTGGCCATTACCTCTATGGTGTTGAGAAATAGACAAATGATGTATGCTCCAAGAGGAGCTGTCCTGAATCCCATATGCACAGTGAGGAGAGTGGAACAACTCAAAGCCTATAAAGCATTGTACTTGACTATGAAATGAACACAATATCATGATGCTTTGTACTTTCAGTTAAGTGTCTGTCATTGTCAATTCTACACAAGATTGTGTTTATGAGTCCAAGCTAATATACCTTGGAACCTAATTCACTTGTGTAAGAGTTTGTCTCTACTTGTCCTTGTCATTATGAACTTGGCTTACATCTTTGATCCACCATAGCTTGTGTTCATGTCCTAGATCCACATCATTTAACATGGTATCAGAGCCCAGTTGGGCATGGCACAGCTCACACTCTAAATCTCTAGTCTCCTTTCATCTCTGGTGATCTCTAACCAGCCCACATTCAGCTCATATCTTCAGTTTCAACTTCAAATCTCAGTTGGACCTTGTGGCAGCCATAGCCAGCAGCACCCTGTCATCTTGAAGCTCATGTATCTCACTCCACATACCAAATCTCTCTGAGCTTCCTTCTGGAAAGTAGTTCTCCACCTCACAAAGCTTCCCTATATCACATCAATCCATGAGATTTGTCTATCTAGACCTCAGCATTGTCACTATTGTCAGTTGCTGCCATAGCCCCAGTTTGTGGCCTGCAGGACATACCTCACTTTGAGCTCTCATATCTCTCAAACCGGGCAATATTTCAGTGTGCTTTCTTCAGGAGGATTGTTCTTCTACTCAAGGAGCTTCTGCCTATCACATCTAAGCCTAACATTGCATACCTACAAGCCTGGCATTGCTGAAATTCGACGTCGCTGCCATATCTGCCCTGGTTTACGTTTCGCTGATCTGCGCGCGGACTGGAGTACCCGATCTTGACGATTATCATGGGGCTCTTGTAGAGCATGGAGTAAGCTACATTTCCATAAAAAAAGTTTCCAAAATGATCAACTCTAGCTCTAGATAGGTGAGCCAGTGCTGGCCTGTTTTAGGTCCCATCAGTGGTGCATCTGCTAGGAGCCACTTATAAGTGGTGGTTTTTAGATTTAGGGTTTCTAGGGACCAAAAGGATGTTGGTTTATGTTCTCTGACAAGGACCGTCAAGCCGAAATTCAAAAAGCCGAACGGGCTGAGAGGGCTTGACGGCGGTTAGAGATCGTGAGCCGTTATTCTCCTCAAAGGAGTAGTCCAGTACGTATACGAAGCGGTGGTCTTAGTCACTTAACTGCTCCATCTATTCCATTAGGTGCAGGAGGAAGCATAAAATCTTCCTCTCCTCCACCAAGTCTGTCCACTTCAAGTGGGGGTGTGAATCCGTTACTTCAAGCTCCTATTGCTAATCCGATTGTCACCATGGCACAGCCTATTGCGATTCCTGCAGGGACGACGGATTTACCAGCCTTAGGAGTTCCCTTGCCCATTTTTAATGGGTTAGTGGAAGAGGATGCAGAATTTCACATTTGTGAATTTCAAATATTGATGTTCAATTATCGCATCCAAGACGAGGGACATCTCATGATGTTCTTCAATATGACGTTAAAAGGAAGGGCCGCGGTTTGGTATCACAGCATTGAGTCTGGAACCATAACCACCATTGATCAATTCTATGCAACTTTTCGAGCGGAATATGCCCCTGAAAGAGGTGGCCAATATTGGTTGCGGGTCTTGAATGTAACACGTCAAGATCCTCACGAGAATGTAAAAGCATATGCTAAGAAGTTGAAGGAAGTAAGTTGCAAAGTTACATTCCCATTCTGCCGGCTGCCCAATTGCAATACTTTTTGCATGGGTTGGATTTTAATATCCAAGTACAATTGAGCAGTGTGGCCTTAGCAGATATAAACATCGCTATTACGCGGGCAGAGGGAGTAGAAGCACGATTACAAACGGCCTACTTCTCTCGAATGAATGTTAATGGGGGTTTAGTACCTAGTGGCAATCCAGCATTGACGAATGGAAGTCAAGGGATGCCTATGACTAACCCTATTGGGAGAGGGAGTGTGGTTCAGAATGTACCTTTATTACCAGCTCCCCCCAGTGTGACTATGCCCATGGCAAGTCAGTTGGCTCCATCAAATATTGGAGGCCAAGTTTCAAATTCAAATGTTGTTCCTGTGGGTCAACAGCCAATGCCAAATCAGATTGTTAGGCCAATGGAACGACGAGTTGACGATCGAGACTATGAGTCGAGTGCATCTAATGTCCTTGGCGAAGTCAAGGACATGATGAAGCATTATACCGATATGATTTCCGAACAATATCGACAAATAGCCGTCGACGTTAATTTCTTGAAGAAGCAACAAAATTTGATAGGGAGTCGACGCCCTGAAGAGAGTGGACCCTCTAGATTCAGTTGTAAATGGTGTGGTGGACAGCACTTCCCCAGGAATTGTCCAAATGTGAAATGTGACATTTGTGGGAAGTCTGGTCATTTAGCTGCTACCTGTTGGAGTAAGATTAGCTCTCTCCAACAAGGTAAACAGCCGGGCCCAGTGAATCATAGAGCACAAGGAAATAACTTGCAGCAGAATGATGCACCTAGGCAAATATTACAGAGAGGAAAAACAAATATAGAAGAGTTACCACAAGGCAATGGAGTCAGCCTTATTGAGGCTGTGCGAGTTAATGATGCTGAAACCTCTAACTTAAGAGCTATGACAAGGGGCCAAAAGGCTAAAGAGGTTGACAAAGATAATACAAAACTAGTTGAGGGAAACCCTAAACAAGGGGATAAGGGGACGCAAGTCCAGAGTCCTAGCATAGAAGGGGGACCGTTAAAGTCGGTTGATAGAAAAGGCTACCCTCAGAAGGAGGATGAAGTGCCAAGAAAGAAGGCAAGAGCCAAGAAAGAAGCACCAAAAACCGGTCCAAAGACCAAAAGAGAGGATGGTTTGGTGAGAAAAGAGAGCTTTGGCTACTTATCATGACTTTGATTTAGCGAGTTCTCTTTGCGAAGTTAAACCAGATGTGAACCTCTTGCAATTGATCAAATTATCTCCATGAGTATGCAAGGAATTTAAGAAGATCTTGCGTATTGGGTATATTGTAGAACCCTTGGGCATAGCACGAGTAGGGGAAGATTGGTTTGACCATGCTGAAAAGAATTGCCCTAGGGTTCCAGCTTATGTGGATGGAATATTAGTGGAACATGCCATTGTAGACACTGGATCCTCCGTCAACATCATGAGTTCAGAATTGATGGAGAGGTTGGGTCTAGGCATCCAGAAAGACAGCTCCACCCTTCTGAGAATGGCTAATGATAGTCTAAGACAACCAGAAGGTTGCGTTACCAGAGTCCATGTTACAGTTGCGAGTGTAGAATGCTTCTTGGACTTTAGGGTGATTAGATTTGTAGGACGTCCTAGCTATCGAGTTTTGCTAGATAGGCCTTGGATCTTACGAACAGACAGTCAAGTCGATATACCTGCCGGTTGAGTGGTTCTAGGTAGAGGTGCTAATCGAGTGATAGTCGATGCTTACCCTGAGTCTCCTCAAAGTGAGAGAGCTCCTTTATCTTCTACGGAATTAGAGACAGCTAATGATCCATCTGGTAGTGAGACATCATCCAGTGATGAATCTAAAGAGGGGTCCACTATGGAGGATATCTATCAGATAACTCTAAATGAGCTGATAGAGCCTCAAGATAGAATAAGAGACGCGGATGTAATTGAGTTGGACCTTGGTACGTCGAATGATTCGCGGCCAATTAAATTAGGTTCCATGCTCAGTTTAGCAGAAAGGGAAGACTATGTGTCCTTGATTCAAGAATTCTGCAATATGAGCTCAGAGGCATTCCTCCCAGCCTGGCTGTTCATACTATCCTTGTAAAAGAAGGCAGTCATCCTGTGTGTCAGAAGGTAAGGCATATGCCTTTTGAATTGAGGGACGGGCTATTTGAAGAGTTGCAGAAGTTAAGGAAAGCTGGTTTGATCTTCCCTGTTCAACACACAGAATGGTATTCACCAGTTGTTATCAGGAAGAAGAAGAACAACAAGATCCGATTATGTGTAGATTTTAGAGAGCTGAATAAGCAGATGGTTAAGGATTACTACTCGTTGCCATTCATTGACCAGATTTTGGATTAATTAGCGGGTAGGGAAATATATTCGTTCATGGATTGCTTTGCAGGATATAACCAGATGGCAATTGTAGAAGAAGACAAGTTGAAAACGACTTTTATTACTGTCTTTGGTACTTTTGTGTACCATGTGATGGCCTTTGGGTTATGCAATGCACCTGGATCGTGGCAACGAACAGTAGACAAGACCTTTGGTGACATCTCCCCAGATGAGTTGAAAGTATTTATTGATGACCTGGGGGTAGCCACTGTAAGGGAAAGGATGTTGATTATTTTGAGAAAATGCTTTGAGCGTTGCAGACAATTTTGTATCGCTCTTAACCCACGAAAGTGTGTCTTTGGAGTGTCTTATGGGCTATTGCTAGGTCATGTGGTCAGTTCAGTAGGGATAGCAACGGACCTTGAAAAGATCAAGGTCATAGTTGCTATGAGTCCACCACGTACTCCAAAAGAGGTTCATAGCTTTCTGTCGTCGATAGGGTACTATCGAAGGTTCATAAATGCCTTGGCAGAAAGAACATTGCCATTAACGAATTTATTATCCTATAACTGTCTATTTGCATGGAGTGATGCTTGCAAAATATCATTTGAGGATGTGAAACAGGAGCTAGTAAAAGCACCCATTTTAAAAGCACCTGAAAGAGGCGAGGTGTTCTATATATTTTTAGCTGCCACTATGCATAGTATCAGCTATTGTTTAGCCCAAATTTGGGAGGAAAAGTGGTATCATCCGATAGCTTTTGCTAGTCGGAAGTTGGGCATTTCAGAGATCAATTATACCTACATGGAAAAGTTGTGTCTTGCGATGGTCTTTGGGACTAAGAAATTCAAACACTACATCCTCTATGGAAAGGTAGTGTTCTATACAAAGGCGGAAGGGCTTAGATTGCTTATGAACAAGCTGCAGCCGCCTGATCGTTTGGCAAAGTGGTTAATCACTTTGTAGGAGTTCGATTATGAGATTAAGAGTAAGCCACCGAGGTTGCAGGGTATTGTGGAATGCCTTGTGGATTTCGTGGAGCCGAAAGAGACTTTGGCTGAAGAAAGTGATATTGAGGCAATGTTTAAAATTGATACAGCTTCTATTCCATCTTGGTATGCTGCTATTACGCAATATCTATCAACGGGGGAGACGGGAGCTGGTTTGTCAAAGTCCGAAAAGAGGAAAATCAAACAGCAAGCTTTGAAGTTTTCTTTGATCGTAGGGACACTATATCAGCAAGGTGTTGATGATATCTACTGCCGATGTGTGATGTCCGACGAGGTTCCTTTTATATTGGAGGAGTGCCATGACTCTGCATGTGGAGGGCACTTTGCGGGACGGTTGATGGCACAGAAAGCTTTAAGAGCCGGATATTGGTGGCCGTCCATCTTCCAAGATTCTTTTGAGTATGTAAAGTGATGTGATACCTGTCAAAGGCATGACAGTAGAGAGAATAGGAAACGCCCACTTACATCTATCATGGCTATCCTTCCATTTGAGAAGTGGGGCATTGATTTTGTGGGTCCTATTACCCCGTCATCCACTACCCAAAAGAGGTATATTATAGTAGCCACTGACTATTTCACAAAATGGTCAGAAGCATGGGCGACGAGGCAGGACAATGCAAAAGAAACTGCTAGTTTCCTTTTAGAGCAGATTATCTGCCGTTTTGGTCCCCCGGAAGAATTAGTGTCGGACCGTGGAACCCATTTCCTGAATAAGGTGATCAAAAGCTTGACAGAGGCTTGGCAAATCAAGCACAATAAAACGACTCCTTATAATCCGCAAGCAAACGAACAAGTTGAAAGTACTAATAAGCAGCTTGTGGGTATCTTGTCTAAGATAGTCTCTGAGAAGAAACGAGACTGGGACAAGAAGTTGTATGTGGCAGTATGGGCGTACAATACAACATTCAAGCGAGCTACCGGCCATACTCCATTTAAATTGGTTTATGGGGAAGAGTGTGTATTACCCCTCGAAATCGAGTTGCCAACCATACGGTTTGCAATTAACCATTCTTTGGAAGACAAGGATTCCCTTTTTGAACGTTTCACGACCTTAGCCCACCTGGATGAGCTGAAGTTGCAGAGCTTATTACATCAGGAGGTGGAAGCTGGAACCCAAATGGGATGGTCCCTACAAGATTGTCAGGTTAGGAAAGAATAGGTCTATGGTCCTATTATGTCACAACTCTATAGAAACAGAATTTGTATCCTTTTTCATTAATTTGTCTATATAATGATTTATTAAATTTATTTCCTTTGCACTAATTAGATATAAAGAAAAGTGCATTGGAGCTGGCCACTGATGAGTGGTCACAGGTTATGGTGGACCCACGCGGTGGGTTAGAGAAAAGATAGTTCACACTTCCACCTATATGACCCGATTGGGCGCCTGTGACTAGAACTCACGCATATCAGGGTTAGACTCGCACACAGAAAGGATTGATGCCTTGAAGTGTGGGCTAGATCCACCAGAACAGATAGTTACAATCAACAAGATGGCATGATCATGAAATGCTTGTATAATGTGCATGTGTGGGCTGAAAGCTTGAAATGCACATTTCTTTGCATAGGAAAGTCACATGAAGATTCGGATACCATTTTTGCGATGTACACGGAAAAAGCTTTCATAGGATACCCATATTGGGGGGTCCCTAAATTTTAGGAGATCCCTAAATTTTAGGAGGTCCCTAAATTTTAGGAGCCTCGAATTAGCCTAAAAATGCTAGTCCTAAAAAATAGGGATGTCATTCTAAAAATAGTAAGTTCTGTACTCTGACTGTGCTTACTAAATTTGGTTGTTTCTATTCTTGACAGTATTCAACCCAAAAAGGAAGGCCATAGAGAAGAGACAAGTGTCAAGACACTTGTCACACAAGTTTCCAAGTGTCCCACCACTTGTCACATCTCATGACATGTGGCTGGACACTTGTCTTGTGCTACTCCACTTTCCCCTTTTGTACTAGCTCTCCCCTCTCCTATAAATAAGAGCTCGTTTTTCTTCATTCATCATCATTTTTCTTTGCTGTAAACTCATGAACAGCACCCACAGATAGCCAGAAACTGGCCCCATCCATCCCCATCATCATCCCCCACTTCTCCATTATCAAATTCCTCCATATTCCCTCTTCTATCACTGTTTTTTTTACAAGACAGCAAGCCTGTAAATTCATTACAGCACCTCCTTCTCGAGCTCTTTCTTCCATTTTAGCTACAAGAAGTAAGCCATATCCATGTACTGCTGATCAACGATGGAGAAAGGCTGAATTTCCCTTTTTCTTCTCTCATATTGTAAATAAATCAGTTCTTATCATTGCATAATAGATAATGCATGTGTGTTTGTACATCTTTGCATGATCTTGTGAGAGTGAGAATTACTTCTTCTCACTCTCAGGTTGATTGTAAGTGAGCTCTTCCCTAAGGGACTTGGGTTGAGCAGAAATACATTCCTTCGGGGGGGGGGGGGTTGCCCATCTTCAACCCTCAATTTTGTCTCCATTACTTTTACATTTTCATGGCTGTAATTTTGTGAGCAATTTTCATTTTCAGCTTTACGTGTTCATTCTCTTTTATATTAAATCTCGAAAACAAGCGAATATCATAATTGTTAAGCATACTACGTTGTTCGGGGCGTTTACAGTGGTATCAGAGCTTTGGCTCGGTCCTCACCCCCAACACTGGTAGTGCTTACAACTATAAGTTTGTTTGTTTCCAGCCCTTGCATTGAGTGCTTGAGCATATTTTTTTTTTCTTTAGTCTCAATGGATCAATCGAGTGCTATTCTTCAAGCCATTCAAAGTCTTAGAGAGGAGAATCAACAAATTCGTGAGCAACTTCTCAAACTAGAAAAAGTTGAGAATCCCAAAGAATTCAAGGAAAGAAGCCCCTCTACTTCAAGGAGACAAAGCCATACCAATGAAAGGAGCCGATCAAGAAGTCCAACTACTTCTAAGAGGCAGTCCCATTCTACTTCAAGACAAAGAAAGAGATCGCGTCGAAGCTCATCCTCTTCTTCAAAGTCATCTGGCGCCTATTCTGATGGATCCTCTTCTAGTAATGAAGAGTCACACCCTTCTCGTGGAAGACCTCATCATCGTCAAAGGCGTCGACATTCTTCACCCTCGTCTCCATCTCCATCCCCATCAAGCACTTCATCATCTTCAACCTCAAGATCCGAGCATGGACGAAGGCATAAGAAGAAGAAGAAGACTAAGTCACTATCTCAACTTGAAAAGAAGATCAAGTTCAGTATGTATGATGGTTCCCGAAATCCTGATCTTCTTCTGAAGTTTATTCGTCAATTTCAAATTTTGTATGGTCGTGACAAGTATAAAGAAAAAGAAAAGATTAAGTTTGCAGCTTTACATTTAACCGACTTAGCCCATACTTGGTGGACGGGGTTGGAATATGATCATGCTGCCCCAAAATCATGGCGGTCCTTTGTTCGCCTGATACAAAGCCAATTTCTTCCTGTTCATTTCAAAAGAGATGTAAAAATGGAATGGGATCGGCTTTGGCAAAGGAAAAATGAGTCACTTGGTGACTATACCAAGAGATTTTGGGAGCTACTTTTGAAGGTTCAACATTTCAAGAAGATCAGCAGTTCGGAAAAGCTTAGGAAGTTTCAAGGAGGTTTGCATTTTAAACTTCGTACTGCTCTTAATCATTATCATTGTTCTAGTCTCAGGGAACTCATTGACCATGCTGAGACATGGGAAATGGAGCACAATGGCAACAAATCATTCCAA
Source organism: Lygodium microphyllum (assembly GCF_053477565.2). Classification (NCBI taxonomy): domain Eukaryota; kingdom Viridiplantae; phylum Streptophyta; class Polypodiopsida; order Schizaeales; family Lygodiaceae; genus Lygodium; species Lygodium microphyllum. Next base: position 200,842,630 of record NC_141135.1, on the reverse strand, counting down.
AAGAATGATAAGAAGAGAGTAGCTGATGATGGGGAGTATTCAGCCCCAAATGAAGGACAAAAACAGTGGCAAAAGCAGCCATCAAATCAAAAGAAGATGAAGCCCTATGCACCTCCTAATGCTCCTCAATTTCGCTCCAATCTATACCCACAAGCAAAGCAACTTTCTGAAGAAGAAAAGCAACGCTTCATGAAAGAAGGAAAGTGCTTTAAATGTGGACAAACAGGCCACATAGCGAAGCAATGTCCAAACAAGGGACAAAGTAAGGTTTCTGACAACAAGCCTAAGTCGCCAGTGAAAATCAATGCTATCAGTGATGTAGTTGCAAACACAACTCACACTCCAGAGACGCGCAAATTATTAAAAGCTTGGGGACAGTTGCAAGGTAAGCAAGCACTATTCTTGATAGATCTTGGGGCGAATGAAAATATCATTTCCTTGCAATTAGCTAAAGAGCTTGGATTAAAGAATGAAGAGATGGACACTCCGGTAGAAGTTCGCCAAGCTTTAAATGCTGATGAAGGTGACACAGTGAAGACTGTGATACCCTACATTGGCAAGCTCAAGTTTCAAATTCAAGGCTACAGTGACGAAGATACCTTCTGTATCAGAGACCTTGATGGTTGCGATGTGATTCTTGGCATGCCCTGGAATCATAGAGTAGATTCAACCATCTTCTCTCAGAAAAAGAAGGTAGAACTCACCAACAAAGGCAAGAAGTACGAGATCCAAGCTGGAGTTTCTGGAGACACCATACCTATGGTAAGCCATATGCAAGTCTCTAGAGCAATTAAGGATTGTGTTCAATGTTGTCTACTTTATGTCACTGATGTAAAAGATAATATGAATGCTGAAAACCAAGTTTTTCGGAAGATCTTCCTTATCAGCTTCCCCCAGAAAGGCCAGAAGACCATCATATTGATATTATCCCGGGCAGTTCTCCTCCTAATATAGCACCATACCGTGTGAGCCGTCCTCAACAAGAAGAAATCAGAAAGCAAGTCGAAGACCTACTCAACCGTGGGCTAATTAGGCCAAGTAGCTCACCATTTTGTTCACCAGTTCTTCTTGTTCAAAAGAAAGATGGCACATTCAGGATGTGCATTGATTATCGAGCCCTCAACAAAATCACTGTGAAGAATCGGTTTCCTATTCCTAGAATTGACGACATTTTGGATCGTCTAGGAGGCTCAAAGGTTTTCAGCCGCATTGATCTAAAGAGTGGTTATCATCAAATTAGGGTAATACCACAAGATGTACACAAAACTGCTTTCCGCACTTCATACGGTCTTTATGAATTCTTGGTGGTTCCTTTCGGATTAACCAATGCACCAGCCACCTTTAATCGAATGATGGAGCGCATCTTTAGAGAGCATCAACAATATGTCGGTACTTTCTTTGATGATATTCTTGTCTTTAGCAAGAATGAAGAGGAGCATCATCAACACTTGGAAATTGTTCTACAATTACTACAACAAAATCAACTGTTGGTAAATGGTAAAAAGAGTGAATTTTTCATGCATAAAATAAATTACCTTGGGCATGTCATCTCTTCTGAAGGGATTCAGATGGATCCTGAAAAGATCAGGATAATCCAAGAATGGCCTCATCTTCGTGATGTACATGAGGTGCGATCGTTTCTTGGCTTATGTTCTTATTATCGCCGCTTCATCAAGCATTTTGCACATATGGCTTCTCCACTTCATGACCTTACAAAGAAGAAGATCTCTTTCCAATGGAAGGAAAAAGAGAAGGCAGCCTTCACAAGGCTGAAAGCAGCTCTTACTTCTGGACCTGTTCTTATCATTCCAGATCTGGTAAAACCATTTGTGGTGGAAGCAGATGCTTGCGGTGATTGTATTGGTGCAGTGCTAAATCAAGAAGGCCATGCCGTAGCCTTTGAAAGCCGCCGTCTAAATGATGTGGAGAAAAGGTACGACATTTATGAAAAGGAGCTCTTAGCAGTGGTTCATGCTTTAAAGATATGGAAACATTATCTTTTAGGCAATGAATTCCTTATTAAAACCGATCATCAAAGCTTGAAGTATTTCAAGACTCAAAAGCATTTGCAGGAGAAACATGCAAGATGGGAAAATTTATTGTCTATGTTTCATTTTCAAATTATGTACACTCCAGGGAAACAAAATGTAGTTGCTGATGCACTTTCTAGAGTGCCTCGCATTGCAACGATTACAGTGGCTCATCATGAAGATTTTCAAACGATGAAGAATACTTATGATGAAGATACTGATTTTGCAGCAATTTGGTCAAATTTACAGCAAGGAGATTCTCATCCAGATTATTCCATCAAAGACGGTTATCTTCTCATGAACAATCGCCTTTGTGTCACTCTTCCTGTTCGACAAAAGGTGCTTAAAGAAAGTCATGAACCCCCTTATGCAGGGCATAGAGGGAGGGCAGCCACTCTAAGTGCAATTGAGCGCTACTTTTATTGGCCAACATTACGAAAAGATACACATAACTTCATTGAGGCTTGTCTGGTATGCCAAAAATCCAAATATGATAGGCAGAAGATTCCAGGATTGTTACAACCTCTTCCAGTGCCCAAAGATCCATGGGAATCTATCACAATGGATTTCATCTCAGGTATTCCAAGAACACCTCAAGGTCATGATATGATTTGGGTCATAATTGATAGATTCAGCAAACAATCACATTTTATTCCATGTCATAAAACATTGAAATCCGCACAAGCTGCAAGACTTTTCATTCAACATATCTTCAGATTACATGGTATGCCTTCTGAGATCATTTCAGATAGAGACTCCAAATTCACAAGTAACTTTTGGCATGCTTTATTTGAGAATTTGGGAACCACTTTAAAGTTCTCTTCAGCTTTTCATCCTCAAACTGACGGCCAAACAGAGGTGATGAATCTCACTCTTTTGGATATGTTGAAAGCTTATGTTAGTGAACATAAGTCACAATGGGAGAAATATCTTCCATTATTGGAGTTTGCTTACAACAATACAGTGCACTCATCCACAGGGAAAGCTCCAAATGAAATAGTACAGGGTAAAGTGATTCCTCCTCCAATTATTCGCACTAAAGATAAGATTTTTGCTGCTGATGAGTTTGCTTCAGATTTAAAAACAACAATGGATCAAGTTCGAGCCACTATCAAAGTGGCCCAAGAGCGACAAAAGAAGCAAGCAGATAAACGAAGAAGACATTTGGCTTTTGAAAAATGTCAATATGTCTTGCTAAAGTTTGATAAAAGCAGGCTCAAACAAGGTTCTGGTCAAAATTCATCTTTTCCAAAGCTCTCCAGTAGATACTTTGGACCCTTCAAAGTGATTGAGAAAATAAATGAAGTTTCTTATCGACTTGAGCTTCCTACTCATTGGAAAATACACAATGCTTTTCATGTAAGTTTGCTAAAACCTTACATAGGACCAGAACCAAAGGAACCCATTACTGAAGATCCCCCAGAAGTTGAAGAAACAGAGCAACTCTTGGAACCTGAAAAGATTATGTTTCTCAAGGATCGAACCACGAGAAGTGGCCTTGTGACACGAAAATTCTTACTAAAATTCAAGAATCTACCCACAACAGATGCACAGTGGGTAGATGAAAAATTCATGAAGGATTACCCAAATATTCTACAGCAATATCAAGAAGCTTTTCAGCTGAGGACAGCTGAATAAAAGCCAGAGGGCTGTCACAACTCTATAGAAACAGAATTTGTATCCTTTTTCATTAATTTTTCTATATAATGATTTATTAAATTTATTTCCTTTGCACTAATTAGATATAAAGAAAAGTGCATTGGAGCTGGCCACTGATGAGTGGTCACAGGTTATGGTGGACCCACGCGGTGGGTTAGAGAAAAGATAGTTCACACTTCCACCTATATGACCCGATTGGGCGCCTGTGACTAGAACTCATGCATATCAGGGTTAGACTCGCACACAGAAAGGATTGATGCCTTGAAGTGTGGGCTAGATCCACCAGAATAGATAGTTACAATCAACAAGATGGCATGATCATGAAATGCTTGTATAATGTGCATGTGTGGGCTGAAAGCTTGAAATGCACATTTCTTTGCATAGGAAAGTCACATGAAGATTTGGATACCATTTTTGCGATGTACACGGAAAAAGCTTTCATATGATACCCATATTGGAGGGTCCCTAAATTTTAGGAGATCCCTAAATTTTAGGAGATCCCTAAATTTTAGGAGCCTCGAATTAGCCTAAAAATGCTAGTCCTAAAAAATAGGGATGTCATTCTAAAAATAGTAAGTTCTGTACTCTGACTGTGCTTACTAAATTTGGTTGTTTCTATTCTTGACAGTATTCAACCCAAAAAGGAAGGCCATAGAGAAGAGACAAGTGTCAAGACACTTGTCACACAAGTTTCCAAGTGTCCCACCACTTGTCACATCTCATGACATGTGGCTGGACACTTGTCTTGTGCTACTCCACTTTCCCCTTTTGTACTAGCTCTCCCCTCTCCTATAAATAAGAGCTCGTTTTTCTTCATTCATCATCATTTTTCTTTGCTGTAAACTCATGAACAGCACCCACAGATAGCCAGAAACTGGCCCCATCCATCCCCATCATCATCCCCCACTTCTCCATTATCAAATTCCTCCATATTCCCTCTTCTATCACTGTTTTTTTTACAAGACAGCAAGCTTGTAAATTCATTACAGCACCTCCTTCTCGAGCTCTTTCTTCCATTTTAGCTACAAGAAGTAAGCCCTATCCATGTACTGCTGATCAACGATGGAGAAAGGCTGAATTTCCCTTTTTCTTCTCTCATATTGTAAAGAAATCAGTTCTTATCATTGCATAATAGATAATGCATGTGTGTTTGTACATCACAACTCTATAGAAACAGAATTTGTATCCTTTTTCATTAATTTGTCTATATAATGATTTATTAAATTTATTTCCTTTGCACTAATTAGATATAAAGAAAAGTGCATTGGAGCTGGCCACTGATGAGTGGTCACAGGTTATGGTGGACCCACGCGGTGGGTTAGAGAAAAGATAGTTCACACTTCCACCTATATGACCCGATTGGGCGCCTGTGACTAGAACTCACGCATATCAGGGTTAGACTCGCACACAGAAAGGATTGATGCCTTGAAGTGTGGGCTAGATCCACCAAAACAGATAGTTACAATCAACAAGATGGCATGATCATGAAATGCTTGTATAATATGCATGTGTGGGCTGAAAGCTTGAAATGCACATTTCTTTGCATAGGAAATTCACATGAAGATTCGGATACCATTTTTGCGATGTACACGGAAAAAGCTTTCATATGATACCCATATTGGGGGGTCCCTAAATTTTAGGAGGTCCCTAAATTTTAGGAGCCTCGAATTAGCCTAAAAATGCTAGTCCTAAAAAATAGGGATGTCATTCTAAAAATAGTAAGTTCTGTACTCTGACTGTGCTTACTAAATTTGGTTGTTTCTATTCTTGACAGTATTCAACCCAAAAAGGAAGGCCATAGAGAAGAGACAAGTGTCAAGACACTTGTCACACAAGTTTCCAAGTGTCCCACCACTTGTCACATCTCATGACATGTGGCTGGACACTTGTCTTGTGCTACTCCACTTTCCCCTTTTGTACTAGCTCTCCCCTCTCCTATAAATAAGAGCTCGTTTTTCTTCATTCATCATCATTTTTCTTTGCTGTAAACTCATGAACAGCACCCACAGATAGCCAGAAACTGGCCCCATCCATCCCCATCATCATCCCCCACTTCTCCATTATCAAATTCCTCCATATTCCCTCTTCTATCACTGTTTTTTTTACAAGACAGCAAGCTTGTAAATTCATTACAGCACCTCCTTCTCGAGCTCTTTCTTCCATTTTAGCTACAAGAAGTAAGCCCTATCCATGTACTGCTGATCAACGATGGAGAAAGGCTGAATTTCCCTTTTTCTTTTCTCATATTGTAAAGAAATCAGTTCTTATCATTGCATAATAGATAATGCATGTGTGTTTGTACATCTTTGCATGATCTTGTGAGAGTGAGAATTACTTCTTCTCACTCTTAGGTTGATTGTAACTGAGCTCTTCCCTAAGGGACTTGGGTTGAGCAGAAATACATTCCTTCGGGGGGGGGGTTGCCCATCTTCAACCCTCAATTTTGTCTCCATTACTTTTACATTTTCATGGCTGTAATTTTGTGAGCAATTTTCATTTTCAGCTTTAAGTGTTTATTCTCTTTTATATTAAATCTCGAAAACAAGCGAATATCATAATTGTTAAGCATACTACGTTGTTTGGGGCGTTTACATATTAGCTGATCTACAAGGAGTAGAGTTTAAAAATAAGGTTAATCTTAATAAGATTAAACCTTATTATTTCTAAGTATACTAATACAGAGAAATGCATTGTAGGTCCATGCTGGGATGATCTGAGACCTGCGGTAAAGAGCCTAAAGTCGGTTGATGGGTCGGTTAATTCCTTATTTGGAGCACCCATATCTGGAACAGAGATACCATCAGGGAAAACTCATCTGGTGGAGCAAAGGATACAAAGTGATTGAGCAAGAAGGCGGATCCTTTGTGTGGAAAATCAAAGTCTTCTGCCATCACTACTTACGACTGTTGACAAGTATCCTTGTTGAGTTCAATGAAGAAGGTGGGATGGAACCATCAGTTCATCCTCTTAATATGCTAAACTTTGATTACCATAATTACGAATAGAGGAGTTCGTGATGGCCGACTATGTAAACCAATTGTGGACGTACACATTATATTTTGACGGAGCGTCCAGGGGCCCTAATAGAAAAGGGAGTGTTGGAGTAGTAATCCGAGATCCCCGACGAAGAGTTACGATGAAGTTAGCTGCTTATCTCAAGGTAGGATTCACTAACAATATGGTGGAGTATAAAGCCTTGATTATGGGACTGCATATTGCCAAACAAGGTGGTATTCGTCGGTTGTTAGTAAAAGGGGATTCCCAGTTGATCCTGAATCAGCTAAATGGGACATACATAGTGCGGAATCCCATTCTTTGTATGTATCATCGGACTGCGATGACCCTACTTGAGGAGTTTGAGAGAGTGTCTTTTCCACTGATTCCACGTTACTGGAATCAGTTTGCGGATTCATTAACAAATCTTTCTTATGAGGAAGACCTCTTCTTTAATTGTGGTCCTAGTTTGGATATTGTGATCAATGATGAAACAGGACCCGGTCGCTTGTGGGGTATGTTATCAGAACATGCGATTTATGGCAGACGATGGTTGATATGGGTGATGCAGAGAGTAGCCGAGACCAATCTACCGTTATTATCCTGGACCCATAGGTTGATTAGACAACATGTTATGCGTACGCCTCTTGCTATATATGCAGGAGGGATGGGTCATAACCTTATGCATTTAGTTTAGGGCTACGAGCTTGTTTTTCCTCCTTGGGAGGGAGCCTATTATTTTATATCTGTGCTATTCTAGGTAAGGATGTGTAGTTGCTACTTTGTTTTATTTCATTAGGCCAAGAGGGCCCGTTTTGCAAGGCTTTACTATTTTATTTCGTTAGGCCAAGAGGGCCAATTAAGTTTTGTAGTGAATTGCTTTATTTCATTAGGCCAAGAGGGCCATTAGTGTAGGTACGGTTAATGGTTTCTTGTTTGAGTTTTGTGCTAGACAGGTTCGGAAGAAGAGCTTGGAAGGAGCTTTTTGTTGCGCGGAAGCTTCTTGTGGCCCTCTCTAGATGATATCCTTCCTTTATGAGTACTATGGTTTTTATGCTATATGTGTTTGTGTACTTGTTAACGGGGTTTTTCGTTTCTTATTGGGGACCGGCGTCCAAGGCATGAAGTCCCAGGTTTAGGTTCAGTATGTTTGAGGGAGGTTTGAGTAGTCATTGCCTCCTGTAAAGACATTGCCAGGCACCAAAAGATCTATTTTAGAAAGTAGTCCTAGTGACCCTGTTCTGCTAGCCTGCTAGGCAGCCGTTCTAGGAGTTCTTGTTAGTTGTGAGGCACTTAGAGAAGCCTGCCATAAGAGGAAAAATAAAGATGATAAAGGGAATAAAACCCTGAATATCTGAAAAGACAATAAATAAATACAAAGGTGTGTAAAAAAGGGTTCTAACCCCTATCAACAAAAAAGAAGGAAAATTTTATACACAGTTGATCATTGCCTTGCGAAGGCCTGGTAGGTTCTTGGGGATGAGTCTGACCCGGGGCCAATGCCTTGTCTTCCTAGGGGTGGCATCTTGCTAGAAAAGAAGAAACTAAGGAAGGTTGGAGCGAAAATAAAAGTGAGCGTTAAAAAAGGATTAAGTGTCGCCTTGCGAGGGCTTGGTAGGTTCTTGGGTACCGAGACAGGCCCTGAGGCCGATGCCCTGTTCTCCTTGGGTCACTATGCTCAGCTCCCTCCTTTTTGCATGCCCAAGTATAGAAAATGAAAACCCTAAAAGAAGAAATATACTGAAAGGAAATACTTCTTGATCAGGCTATAGGAGTCCTCGCCTAGTAGGAGCTCCTCGTTGTGTTGTCCTTAGTTAGGAAGGTAGTTCAGACCACCACTTAGGGCAACCTCTTTGATAGTTCTTTTTAGTTTGGCCGTGTTGGAGCAGTCGGTTAGTGACTAGCTTCGGACCTTTTATCAGATTATGCTTGGCCTACTCCTTGTGGATGTCATGCCTTGGTTCTGTCAAGGGGTAGGGTGAGCATTGTGCTGTGTTTAATATGTATCTATTTTGTATCAGCTTGATGCTTCCTTTGGTTATTTTGTGCAGATCTATTGTGGGATTCGACGGGCTGAGTCGCCCTATCCCGTGGTCGCCAATGAGAGCGGAATTTTGATGCCGAGAAGTGCTTAAAAATAGCTAAAAATTATGAATATCAAGGGAAAAATATTCAACATCGAAGGTGGCGGCTCGATCTAGGACGATTTTAAGCGCCAAATTGCTCTAAGGACGCCCGTGCAACACTTGCGGATTTTTAAAAAAAATTTCGTGTGCCTGGACAAGTGACGGAAGTTGCCGGTTAGTTTGTGGTCTCAAGACGGTCGTGCAAGATTTTTTCGGGCTTGAATCGGACGCCGGACACAGGAGATATGGCAAAACCCGGGAGGGTGCCCAACAAAAGGCCAAGAATGAAAAGGTGGGCAAGTAGGGGGCCAAAGGGGGTGCCTCTTGGTACCCCCTCACCCCTAAAAAAAAAAACTAAAAAGGAGGAGGGCGGCGGCTGATCAGCGACGCCGAAAAAAACGGTGCCCCCCCCCCCCCTGGATGAATGTTGGGCTCAAAGCAAGCCATATCAATGGCAGGCCAGGGTTAATCCACTCCTTCTTCACTCCATATCGCCTCCTCTCACGCAAAGAATGGTGGACTGTAGAGAGAGAGAGAAAATTAATTTTTTCTCTCCTCCCTCTCTCTCTTCTAAGGGCAGATTCATGTGGTGAAGAAGAAGAAGAAGAATGGATGACGGATGCTTGTCCAATGAAGACCGGATTGCTCCGTGGTTCAAGAGGAATGAAGATTGCTGATTGTGGACTGTCATGGACATTAATGGTTGTTGGAAATCAGTCCCGAGACATGGCAAATAAAAACCCGCAACCCGCAAAGAACGGTAATTTCATTTTTACAAAGGAAATTGATGTTTTATGCAATTTGCTTCATGAATATTTGTTCCCATGGGATGATTATGCATTATGTTGTTGTTTGCTATAAGTTTGATCAGTTTATGCTTAGAAAATCAGAAAATCATAAGTGGTGTGACTAAAATTAATGGTGTAAAACCTGTAAAACACGCGAAATAGGGGAAAATTTGGTATTTTGATACATAAATGGAAAATGTAATAAGACACACCAACTAAATTTGTGTTTTTGCTGCAAATGAACCTAAGGGCCACAGCCCACAACTCATTTCGTATTTTCAGTCATTTAATATTGTGGAAAAATACAAGAAAAATGGGAAAAATGGGTAAAAAAAGGGGAAAAATGGATTTTGAGTGCCAAAAATTAAGGAAAAATAAGATTCATGTTTGTGGATGTATGGGGGGTCTGAAGTATGAGGTCTAGCCTCAGTTCAGCCCTACCTTTATGTTTTAGTGAGTGTTTACTGCTTTTTATACAATAAAAACATGGAATATATTACCCTAAACCGGTCAATAATGCACACCCTAAACGGGTGAGGGGGTAGAGTGTATAAAATGTGTTTAAATGCTGAATGAAATAATGAAAAGTTTGTTGGTTTTTATGCATACCATTTAGGTTGTTCGATAATTAAAAATTAAGGATCTAGTAGCACGAGGGTTTCTCGGTGCTAGGTTCATGCAACGTAGCAATTACGCATTAGAGAAAATCATTGAAAGAAATGTTTTCCACATGTGCACAATGCTGATTTTTCTTTGTTTTAGCACGTGGACATACACAATTTGCATGAAGCATAAAATGATAAAAGGTATTTGACAGTACCTCCTGGATGCATAGCACTTGTATTCTCTAGATCATGACCAACGTTGAGTGAGTAAGGTTGGTCCAAGCTGTAGGCTAGGCGTTGGGTCTAAAGGGAAAGAAAGTGAGGAAAATGGTACATTCCTGGATACGATCAATGGGTACCTTGAGAGGACTATGTGCGAAGTGTTATATATGTTTAGCGACGCATCGAGGGGCCAATCCCCAAGATGTAGGAGAGTCGCAGTGAGGTAGCGGCAGTCAGCCGTGGGAGGACCTCCTATGTTTGTACTTCGTGCTATTTGGCAATGTGTTGGGGCTCCCTCTGAGGAGTGTTAATTGGGTTAGAGTTGGACTACGATACGTGATACAAATGCAAGATGTTTAGGAAGATGATGTATGTGTCATCTACGCTCCTGGCCGCGAGGCCGTGGGGTTGTTGAGCGCATGATATAGGTCCGGCTAGTGCATGAGCCAGTGCCGGCCCGTTTTAGGTCCCATCATAAAGAAAAAATTTTGTTGCCTAGCTTTTCTCCCACAATTTGAGTGATATTGTCAATGCCTCGAGCATTTTCCATAGTTGCAGCTTAGGTATTCACTGATGTATATAACCTTTAAGTGCAAGACCAGTTTCCTGCTATTCAAGACAATTTCTTGCAATTCTGGACAGTTTTCCTCACAACTTGCTTGCTGTAAACTATATTCCAACAATAAAAAAACACAGTCAATGAAGCATAAACCAAGCTCAAATCAGTTCAAAACATTCTATGGTAGTGGCAAAACATCCCAGCAACAAACTATGTCCATACAAGTATCAATGTTTGTACTATATGCAAGTAGCAATACCAAATATGGACAGCCCACTACTATAGCCAGAAGTATTTTCTCTATTAAAACAAGAGTATTCAGACCTCAAAACAGCTCCAAAACATCTCATTCAGTTGCCACTCTATGCAGGAGTTGATACATGTCCAACCAGTCATAATATATTCTTCCCCTCCATCCATAGCTTTGATTTGAAGGTGTGTATGATAGGCTGCGACCTGAATCGTGTGATTCGAGCGATTTATCATTGCGCCGGCAAAAAACGCGCCGCGCTCATCGTGTCTGAGTGACAACAATTTTGGGCTGAGTCCCAGAATCGGCCCTCCGCCCACTACCACTCGAACCACTTGACTCGGCCGGCCGACTCGGCCCATTCGGCCCACTAGGCCCACTCGGCCCTCGGCCTGGACAATTCGGTCCTAACATCGACTCGGCCCATCCGAGCGATCCATTCGGCCTGGCCGACTCGGCCCATTCGGCCCACTCGGCCCACTTGGCCCTCGGTCCGCACCAGTTTGGCCCTCGGCCCTCTGCCGGTGGCCGAATTTGGGACTCGGCCCAAAAACTGCAATTTTTCCAGAATTCCATTTGGGCCAAAAACTGAGTTGCCACCACCAAAATAGACTCCAGAAATCATATAGAGCCAAAGGCACATCATAGATCTATCACTAGGCTAAAATCCACAGCAAATAGTTCAAAAATTAGCTACCAGAGGTCCTCCCAATCATGCATGGTATTTACTGTAACGGCCCTTCGGGTCGGGGGGACTGCCCCCCCAGACCCCTGCAGAGGGGGCTGTGCCCTCTGCCCCCTCCACACCTCCCCCAGTAGGCTAGAGAGAAAACGCGCACTACAATAGGTCTTCCGGATTAGGCCCTAGTGTAGTAATGGCTCTACACAAGCATAGATCTTCACTTGCAAAGCAACAAACAGAAGCCCATACCCAAACAAAGACAAACAAAGACCCTAGAACCTCAAAGGGCCAATCTAGCCATCAAGGGCAAAAAGGATACACCACAAGAACACATGTACATTGTGTTCAAACTGCATCTAGTCGAAGCAGAATGCAACATCATCAAGCTATCAATGCGAGGATGACTAGACATGACAGTCGTGACGATAGATGTACCTTGAGCAGCATTGCACAAATGACCCAAGACCTCAGCAGAGAATCCACGTCTCACTGTGCAGTTAGGGACTCAAAGGCATGTATTGGAAGGCTTGAAGCTATAAACCAAGACCCAGAAGATGAAGATATAGTGCCACCTGCTTATCTTAGGGTCAAACTCACAGCAAAAAGAGAGCATAGTGTTGATGCTCTCATTGATGAAGGAGCATATTTCAATATCTTGACTTACAAAGTATGGACTCTACTAGGTCAACCAAAGCTCAAACCAATTGATGCAACTCTTAATCCTTACGGGGAACACCCACAAGCACTTCTAGGGAAGTGTAAAATCCTTGTAACTATTGAAACAGAAAGCTTGCCAGTCCTGTTCTATGTTCCTCCAAATAGCGAGAATTGTGGAAAGGAAATCCTCCTAGGAAGGCCCTTCAAAAAGGCAATGAAGTGTGAAGATGACTATATAGCACAGAGGATACACCTAACACTGCCAGGTGTGAGGATAATCATGCCTTTTAGCAAGGGTGACCTCATCATACCTCAAGGGAAGTGCAAGGAGCATTCTCACATACCAAGCAAGCCTAGTAATGAGAGCAAGGAGTTATTGAAAGAGTTGATACAAGCGCAAGTTGAACGGAGAGAACCAGTGAGTGAGGCCATACTTGAAACAAAAAGGTTAGGAGACAAGGCCAAGGATAGGGTTTGGACTTACAAATATCATAAAAGACCACGAAAGAAGCCCAAGCCTTATAGACAAAGGCATCGATGGAAAGCTAGCACAACGCCACGATGGATATCCAAGGCATTGCTTTGTGCTCAAGGGTATTATGCAGGCAACTGATGGATTTGGGTACCAAAACCCCCTGCTAAACCACCTCTGTCAGAAGCCCAAATTATGTCAAAAGTAAAGAGGCGTAGGAGGAAACCTAAACAAAAATCCAAGTCTAAAACCAAAAATATTAGAGTGATTGAGCCCCTCACGATTGAAATCAAGAAACCAAACATGACCTATCAAAAAGTAGATCCTCAGCCTAGCATGCTTAGCAAGCAGATATCAGAGGTAACTGTCGAGCCTACACAAGGTCCACTAGTGCCCAAGGAGCCTTTGACTTCCCAAGAGGGTAATGAGCACTACAGGCACAACATTTCTCATGATGAGGCTGATTGCTCAACAAAGCTAATGACAGAATCATCTAACAATCACGAGAAAATTCTCCAGTCAATGCCAAGCCCACGTAGGAGTCCCAAATCTCCTACATCCTCTTCACCTAAATGGACACGGGAAGCACGGCAGTAGCAACCTCGTGCCGTTGCTCAACCTGCACAAGTGAATGCGCAAAGGGCAACAAAAGACACGACCACTTCTGATCTGCCTAAGGACTTGACACCGCAGTCTACCAATGGTAGCCAGTCCACTGAACTAGCCACCACTACTTCCAATCAGGGACCACAGCAGTCACAACCTTTGGCCATGACAACACCCATTGCGGAACATGTCCTTAGCAATTCACCTTTGGAAGAGATGTCGCAACAAACATCCTTGACACCTCCAATCCTTCCAAAGCACCTAAAGCCTAGGGTTGAGGATAAATCTCTCAAAGACTTGGCCAAAGAAATGGCACATCTCACCAATGAACCAGAGATGAAGTGCATGGTGAAGCTTGATCACAAGCTGACAGCCATCACACGTGCATGCATCCATGTGGACATCGGAAGGCCAACACCCACACACAAAGCTCATAGCTAAACCACTGACTTGGTATGAGCAGCAACATGTTTGTTTCTGATATGCAACTATTGTTGAAGAAGTCATGAAGGACATCCCAAAAGCCACAGCTAGAGAATTGCGCTTGATACCCTCATTTTATACAGCTCTATGTGAGACAAACAAGGAAAAGCTTGAAGCAATCAAACGAAAAGGGAAAGGACAAGGTACCTTTGCGCAAAATTGGTACTCCAACCAAAGTTTGGCAACCAAAATTGGCCATCGACTAATGACACTTACTGAGCAAAGGAAAGCCCTTTGGACATCAATACATGATTCCACGTACGTTGCCCCAACCTCATTGAGAGTGTTGGCAACTGCCCATGATGTCTAGCTTTCTACCACTATCCAAAAACATCCCTTGTATGATAAAGTGCTTCTAGAAGAAGATCTACACGTGGCTAGCAGGCTAGGAGTAGGGAGCATGGTACTTGATGTCAGCACATATGTCTTCTGCCTCACTCAAGACCTTGCAATCCTAGATCTCTATGCTTCCCATCAATACAACCCTGACTTCTTCAATTGGTTTCTTCCAAGCCTACATGACAAAAACCCTAAACCGTCTCATGGTTCTACACTAGAGCCACCCAAACCTCCAGAGCAAGAGAACAACAGCTCCAAACACAACACTCACCTTGACAAGAAGCAATGGAGACAGGTTCTAATAGATAAGGACAAAAATCTAGAGAAAATGCCTAACTAGGAGCAACTGTCAACGCAATCGAATGCGGGGCTGAACAGAGGAGAATTAGCTGGATAGTTAGACTCTCCAAAAAGAGAGGTAGTTGAACCCTCGCAACCTAGCAAGGCTATTCAACCTAGTGAGGCCATAGCAAAATCCCATGACGACATGCCACATAAAGAGAATGCTAAGGCCCAACCAAGCACATCAACTACTGACCTAGTTCAGGATCCGGAGTCCTTAAAGGATACACCTCTAGCGCCCAAGAGAAAGAGAAGAAAACGATGCAAACAATGACATTTGGAAGCTACTGCAGACGACAAGAAGATTGGGACCAAGAGTATTGAAGAGATGATGAACAAAGCATCTAGTTCATCATCCATAGATAAACCCATTTCCATCTCTCCTAACAGTGGTGAAATCTCAGACACATCCATATGTTCTGATAAATCAAAGCAACAATTACCATCAATTGTTTCTTGCGGCACTCAATCCACCGATAGAGAAACTCACATTGATCAATCAAGAGTGGATACAACACTGTCACAAAAGGATGCTAAGACCATACCAGTCACATCCGAGGAGAACCATGACACAACTACCATAAAGCCTCAGGAGAAACATGAAAACCTTGAAGGCATCAGCAATCCTGGCATTGATCAATCTTGCTCATCTAGGCTTGAGCCCCCAGCTATGCTAAAGCCTAAGGAAACCCTTAGAACTTTGCATGAGATAGCAATAGAGCAAGCCCTCATAGAACATAGAGATGTCGTAGAGTGCTTGACCGAGTGGGACACTAAACTGAAACTATTCGCACGTGTCTATGTTCATGCAAACATGGGCACATTCCCTAGGGAGCAGCTTGAGGAATATTTGCATTATCCGCTATCGTGGAAAGAGCAAGAATATCTTGACGGACATTATGACAAGCTCTTACATGAACGCATGCGACTCATCTCTGACGAGGAGGCTGATGAACTATGCTTAACCGTGACATTTAATGAAATGCTCTGCCAGTCAAATCTCTTAGAGATAGAGAAGCTAAAGTGACAATCAGAGGGTAGAAGCCAATTTGAAAAATGTTGGTTTGAAAACCGCGCTACAATGGGCGAACTTGGAGCCCAAATCATGACAGTCTCAAAGGAGCGACTAGCCAAATGGCAGTCCCAAAGAGACCCCGACCTATGTGGCACCAACTTCATTTCGAGTTCTAGCTACAGTTCGAGGTATGGACCTAGCTGGAACTAGCCTAGAGAGCCCTTTGATTGATAAAGTTCTCACTGAGGAGGAGCTACATGTTTCCAGTAGACTCGGACAAGGCACCATGCTACTCAATGTTGCCAAATATTTATTATTGCTAAGTAGGCTACCACAGAAACTAGAAATGTGTGCCACACTCCAGTACAATCCTGAGTTCTACAATTGGTTTTTATCCTCACGGAGTGACATGGTTTCATGAACATGTACATAAATAAACAACCTGTTTTGTGACTGTGTAAATAATACCAAAAGAAGCAAAGGCCAACACACCCCATGAGCAATGATGACCAAGTGCAGATGATACGCATCAAGTCAAAACTAAGGGATTCAGGTTGGCGATGTCTTGTTTAGCTGGACATTTTCATTATGGTTGAAAAATGTGACTTGCATGTACTCTCACGCCTTTCCAAGTGAATACAGAATGACACAGGTCAATGTCTAGAAGTGTTTAATATCCAAGTCACCAAAAGATCACCAACCCCACAAAGAACCATTATGGAGGAAGTGACAGGAATACCAAGAAACAAAAGCCATGACGGAACTGCCACTGGATGAGAACCCAAGGACACCTCTGCAGAAAGTACAAATTGCAACTGAGCATGGCCAAAGCATAATCATCGATTACCTCCTCCTTCTTGGCCAAACTCTATGTTCGGGCAGGAGCCACTCTCTCAACAAGGGCGAACGTCTCTTCATCATCCAGGATTCAATTTGCAAGATGCTCATGCCCTTGTCCATGCACAGCTCACTCCAAGTGCTACCTCAATTGTTCGATGTCTCACATGTTACAAAGAGGTTTGCAAAATCTCAAGTGTATCTCTTCATCTCAACAACAGTTCCTCTAGCATCAAGGCTGGTGACACAATCATCTTTGTAATATGCATTCTTCATAGCCTTGGATCCCAATATTTCTCGATCCAAATGAAAGGTTAACAACCTCAATGTATGGCATTGATTGTATTCATTTTTTCCACCACAAAAAAAAAAAGAAAGAAAGAAAGAAAGAAAAGAAAAAAAAAAGAAAAGAAAAGAAAAGAAAAGAAAAGCACACAAGATCACAGCACCGCACCTAGGGGTCCTCAAATTTGGTATGTCCAGTGACCTTGGTCGACTAGCTCCATCCCTAATCCCCTAGCCCTTTGTACATCCCCCACAATTGTTCAGGGCACATTAAGGGTAGGACATACCTGGGGAGCTCACCTCGCCTATGGTTAGACCTGTCACCCTGAACCACTTGCACAATTCTTTTGCACTCCATCTCAATGCCATTACAATCAATAGTGGTAAGCAAGGCATGAAAGACAATGGAAAAGTACACCATACTTTTCAAGCACTACAAGTAGCCACTAGCTACCAAAAGCTAAGACATCAAGGAGCTCAATTATGCTACATTGCCTTGACAAGACCATAATGATGTCTCAAGCAATCTTCGAGTGTACTCCCCGTCTTCATCGACAAATTTTTCCATCAACTTAGCCCCTTGCTTCAGTGACCCATTGCTATACAAGGAACCAGGCCGACAGTCTTCTAGCTAAGTAATACCTAAATATGCACTGTACTCACTTAATATTCACACTATAACCGATACACGGTTTGGGTCCTCAAGTGCAGGACAATACTCCAGGCTTGCTTAGAGTTTGACATGTCTCCCAAACTAATCAAAATATGTCTTGTGTACGATAAGAAGAATAGCACTACCCCTTAGGGAGAGACCACCTGAGAGGTTTTTCAATTGCAGGTATTGAAGACTCCAACGAAGGTGTCGTTCGCTCTTCATCAACACTCAACTCTGAATTCCTATCCTTATCACCCTGTAAGCCTGCAAAGAATCATCATGTACAGAATCCCCAACAAACCGCCACTTGTACTCCATCAGTGCAATCCTCCTAAAGAACAGCCCTACCACCAACTCCCATTGCCCTACCACCTACCACTTAACCCACCGACGTGCCCCCAACGACCTTCCTCCCCACCGCTACCAACACTCCACCATGGCAACCACAGATGTCCTTGTCACCCACGTCTTTGGTGCATGCTAACGCCTGCTACCTACGACAGTGAGTGCCATGGGACTGGCACTCGTCTCTGGAGGGGGGTAATGTTAACCTCAACATGAAGAAAGCAAAATGAAATAAAAAAGACGCAGGGCAAAGGTGGAAAAAAGGTAGCCCAACTGAAGAAAGAAGAGGAGAAAAGGCCAAAAGCGCAAGGGCAACCTTAAAAGTTCCAAGGCAAATGCAAAAGGAAAAAGGTGCATTTTAAAATACAAAGGCGCACCCTGAAATCTTGTAAAAGAGTGCCAGGCGGTGGAAAATCTGGAAAGCTAAAATAGAAGACAAAGACAAAGGCCAAGGCAAAGAGAAATGGAAGACAAAGGCGCTCAAGGAAAAGCGCAAGTCAAAACTTTTGTAAAAGAGCGCAAGCGCATCATGGTTTAATTTAAGGAGCACCGGGCTCTCACCCGTGCAATTTGTAAATGTAGACGGGCGGTGGAAAGGAAGCTAGGAAGATAGAAGGACAATGGGAAAAAGGGCCTAGGCTACGGCCGGCCATGTAAAAAAGGGGAAAAGGGGATGACCACCCAAAAGGGATTTAGGGTTTTGTATATAAAGTGGAAAAGTGAATGAGAAGCTCATTCTTGTGTGTGGCAAAAAGTGGCTGTCTTCTTCTCCTACTTCTTCTTGTTCTTGCTTGCTTGAGCTTGTGCTTGAGAGAGGGAGTGTGAGAGTGTGAGGGAGTGAGTGGGTGAGAGTGAGGGACCGTGGGGTGGAGAAGCTCTCCATCTTCTCCTCTTCTCTTCTCTTCTCTTATCTTGCTCGCGACAATGGAGCTTGGAGTGTGGAGCTTGAGGATGGAGCTTGCTTGAAGCTTGCACTTGGATCATGGAGCTACCGGAGTGCGCAGGAGAGGAGGTAACTCGAACGGCATGGAGGTAAGCTCACTACACCCTTAGATATGGATGGCGCGTCGGCTATGTGAGAGGTAGCCATTAGTGCTCGGCTTGGAACGCTTGAAACAATAAGCGGTCCGTGGGTCTTGGCAGTTGAGTGAAAGCTCCCACAGTGCAAGAAAGTGCTCTTGAACTACAGGAAATTGTTTTTGAGCTGCGCAAGAAGTCTGTTTTTGAACTATAGGAAAACTATTCCTGAACTATAGGAAACTATTTTTGAACTGTAGTAAAACTGTTTCTGAATTGCATAAAGTATTTTCCTAAATTGCAGGGAGTCAAGCACTTACTGATTGTATATAGCATTGAATACCTTAGTTACGAATATGGAAAATGCTCAAGGCACTAACAATATCACTCAAATTGTGGGAGAGAATCTTGATAACAAAAACTTTGCTCTATGGAAGTTTAAGATGCAAAACTTTTTGATTGGCAAAGGCTATCAGGATTTATGTACGGGGGTTGAAGCTGAATCCGAATTGCCTGAACAAAATCCTACATGAGAACAAAGGAGAGCTCAGCGACAGTGGTCGAAAAGAGCTAGTAAAGTATTGCATTGGTTTTGTTTATGCATTTCTGATGCGATGGCTATGCAGATTACCAATTGCTATTCCCCGAAGGATTCTTGGTATGCACTTATGAAGAATTATGGTAATGTCGCACATGCAAGGAAGATACAGCTGAAGCAACAATTCAACAACATGACTAGGAATGACATGAGCATTCAAGCATACACAACTGAAATAAAGACCATAGCTGACCAGCTGGCTATCATTGGATCTCATGTTTTAGAGGATGATATGATTGCAGTGATATTGAATGGGTTAGGCAAGGAGTATAAGGCATTTGATACATCCAATCCTGTGAGAACAGAACCCCTTGATTAGGATGAGTTACTTGCATTGCTGCTATATGAAGAAGTAAAGCTTGGCTTAAATACATGTTCAAGCATATCTTAGGGCAGAGACACTATCTTTTACTCTAGTTAGCAAGCTAGAGGTATTAGAGCTCGTGGAGCTTTTTAGGGTCAAGGAGACACTCGAAATACATATGGATAGTAGCATCAAAATGCTTGGCATAGCTCAAATACGCAAGGACAATGAGGATCTGGAGCCTTTAGAGGCAGGGGGAGATCACCTAGAGGTAGAGGTGGTTCTTGGCAATCGCATGAGGAGTCTAATAGGGATAAAGACTATCATTATTGTGGAAGATATAGGTATATTGTGAAGGATTGCCATAAAAAGCAAACTGATATGAAGGCAAAAGGTAGGCAACATGGACATTATGCATCTTCCAGTGATACTCAAGATGACTTGGGAGATAGACGGTTTGCTATGCAGCATGTATATAAGAATATGCCTAAGCAAGGCAAAGATGATAAATGGTACATAGACTCAAGAGCATCCGATCATATGACTCCTCATGGTGAATGGTTTGATGAGTTAGTAGCAGGGTCTCATGGATTTTTATGTACTGGTGATGATACACAGCATGATATTCATCATACAGGTGTGGTTTCGTTGCTCATCCTTGATGGCAGAAAGAAGAGCCTACATGATGTACTACATATACCTTCTACTACCAAGAATTTACTGTTGGTTGGATAGATGGCAAAACATAATTTGCAAGTCAGATTCAATAGGGATGGTTGTTTTATTGAAGAATATGGCAATGGTTGTAAATTGATTGCTAAAGGCAAGAGAGGTGGCAAAATGTTTGCTTTGGATGCATCTATCCCGGAATGGAAGGCAACCATGTTTGGCCATGATAATGGAGTAGTTTTGGATATAGAAATCTTGCACAAATGCATCGGTCATGTTAATGTACAGAAATAGAAAAATATGCAATAGAAAGAGGTTGTACTTGGCTTGCCAAAGTTTGAGTACACTTATCTTGGACATGTATGCTCTGCTTGTCAATTCGGGAAACAAGCGAGATTTCCATTCATGAAACATGTTAGAAATAGTTCTCGGCCCTATATATATATATATATATATATATATATATATATATATATATATATATATATATATATATATATATATATATATATATATATATATATATATATAGCAGTTGATACATTCAGATATATGGGGTCCTGCTGCCCATAATGCGTCTTTTGGTGGTGCTAGGTATTATGTATCCTTCATTTATGATTTCAACCAATACACATGGCTATACATTCTGAAGCACAAGGATGAGGTACTCGATGTCTTTAAGGACTTTAAGAAGCATGCTCAAAATGAACTTGGTTGTTATATCTCATGTTTGAGATTTGATGGCAAATGTTTATTGGGATGAAGTAGTAGTTACTGCAGCTTATGTACTATACCGAACACCTATAGCTGGGATTCATGATTTGACTCTGTATGAGAAGTGGTATGGGCACAAGCCAGACATAAGTCACCTAAAAGTTTTTGGTTGCATTGCCTACATACATATACCTGATAAAAAGAGGAAAAAGTTAGACTCGAATATTGTCAAAAGTGTTTTGCTTGGCTATGCATAGGAGAGGAAGGCTTACAAATGTTATGATCCATCCACTCGGGAAACCTTGATCAGCCGAGATGTAGTTTTTGATGAGCTGGCCTCATGGTATGGTAATTTGAATGTAGTGGTCTTTGATGGACCAACCAACCCTACTTATGCTGAAAATTATCCCTCAACTAGTACATCTATGGGTGGATCGATAGGTGATGGTTCATCTACAGTTAGTCCTTGGACACTTGGACAAGACGACTCTATAGTTGTGCTACTGTATCAATTGATATAGATATATCAGTGAGGGGAAGATTGGATAAAGGCAAAGAAAAGATGTTTGACGATGTGACTGGCCCACTTACATCTGAATATGACTCACTTGGTAGTGATAATCTTGATAGTGAATTGAGCGTACCATCAGTTATGATGCTTGGTGTGAGTTAAAGCAAGTACGTGCCGTCTCATGAGAGGCAAGTTCAGAGTGCACCGTAGTTGACGAGGTCTAAAAGGGTCAAAAGCGAGTTGATAGGCTGACAGTGGGTATTCAATGAAACATTATGCATATATGACTAAAGTGTCAGGCTAGAAAGAGCCTACGAAGTTCAGTGAGATAGTTACAGATGAGAATTTCTGTGCTGCCATGGATGAGAAATACGAAGCATTGGCTGAAAATGAGACATGGGGATTGGTTTGTTTGCCTTAAGGAAAAGTACCCATTGGCTGCAAATGGGTTTATAAAGTGAAATGCAAGTCAGATGGTTTATTGGAAAGATATAAAGCCAGCTAGTTGCAAAGGGATATGCATAGCAATACAGCCTAGATTATAAGGAGTCTTTCAGCTCGGTTGCCAAGATGGCAACAGTGAGAACAATTATTGCACGAGCGGCTTCTAAGGGCTTAAAATTATGGTAGATGGATGTCAAAAATGCATTCTTGAATGGTGACTTGCTTGAAGAGGTGTATATGGAGCAACCTAAAGATTATGTACACCCTACCTATTCAACATATGTGTGTAAATTGAAAAAGGCCTTGTATGGAATGAAACAAGTACCAAGAGCATGGAATGCTCGCATAAGCACTTATTTATAGCAGCTTGGTTTTCAGATAGGTCATGCAGATTGTAGCCTATTTACAAAGAAGATAGAGCATGGTTATGTTTTTCTAGTGGTTTATGTCGATGATTTTGATCATCACTAGAGATGATGATCATGGGATTGCTAAAATTAAAGCAATGTTATAGGCCGAATTCAAAGTCAAGGATCTTGGGGTGAGCTAAAGTACTTTCTCGGGATTGAGGTTGTGTCTACATGTCAAGGCATATGGCTATTACAAAAACAATATGATCATGATATGTTGTTGAAATATGGCATGATGGAGTGTAAAGCCATGGAAACACCATTGGATCAGAATGTCAAAATTGAAATTAATATTGGGATTGAGATCTAGAATTTCATTATGTACAGACAAAGGGTGGTTAGCTTGATTTACCTTACTATTACCCATCCTGACTTGAGTTATGCAGTGGGACTGATTAGCCAGTCTATGCAGAAACCCCATAAGCCACACTTAGATGCAGTTAGGAGGATCATTGATGGGACCTACAATGGCTCGGCATTGGCACATTTCCCTGCAATCGTACATACATTTTGCGTTTGTATCGTGTTTTGTAGTCCAACCCTTAACCTTCTTAGACTCCGCAGGCAGGAGACCCTACACATTTTGGTGTAATTCACCACGTAGAACAACATAGGAGGCACCCCTTGGTTAATTGCCACGGCCCCACAACGATTCTTCTATACCTTGGGGATTGGCCCCTCGATGCATCGCTAACACATATAACACATTGAAACAGACTCCGCTCTTGGTACCAATATTATATCGTCCTAGGAATGTACCAGTCCTTACTTACTTGTCCCCTTGGACCCACCGTCTAGACCTACAGCTTGGGTGCCTTACTCTCTCCAACATGGGTCATTTATACTTCAAGCAAGTGCTATGCATGCCTGGAATAGATACCATGTGTATATATGATTCATGAAATGGTGAATGATTTATTGTGCACAAACAATTATGTTTTAAAAATCAGCCTATGTGTCGTGCAAAAGAGCTCTTTTAATGAATTTCCACTAATACGCAATGTTGCATGGTAGGAACCTAGCACTAAGGCAAACCTCATGATGCTAGATCCATTATTTCTAAAATAAACCCCATCCTAAATGTTATGCATAAAGAGAACAATCAGACTTTTTATTATTTCAGCATTTAAACTATTGTATAACATCATCCTCCCCCTCACTGTTTAAATTTTGTTGCGATGCATAGGTGTAGAGGTTCTTTTATATCATTTTTTGTATGTAAAAGCAATAAATACACACTTAAACACAAAGGACAAGGGCCAAACTAAGGCTTAACCTCATGCTTCAACTTGGTCAGACATTCACATACATAGATTTTTTTTTTCATTTTTTTCGAACGTAAGAAACCCTTTTTTTTTCCATTTTTCTCTATTTTTCTATTTATTTTTAATAAAAATAGGTATTTTTGGTTTTTTTCTTATGAATAATCATTTGAACTGAAACTCAACATTTTTCCTTATTTTATCCCATATCCACTCATTTTCCCCACTCAAAATCAAAGAAACTATCAATTTCCATCAAAATTAGTGTTTTTCGGATTTTGAAAATTTATAATTACTGTAAATCAATACGGGTTTTGCATAACAGTGATTGCAGCCTTCAAACATAATGCAAGGAACATTCAAATAAAATTTCAGCCCATACACACACCATTTAACCATGAACGATAAAAAACAAGCAAAATTCTTTCATTTTATGAAGAAGATGATGATGAGGAAGATGAAGTGTTGAGTGAAAAAATGATGGAGGCGGGCTTTGGCCCCATGGTTTGTTTGAAGATGAAGAAGATGAAGATGAGGAAGATGAAGAAGAAGGAAAATAGAGCGAGAAAGAATGGATGTGGGCTTTGGCCCCATAGCTTTTTATGCAGAGAAAAATGAAAGTGAAGATGAAGAAGGAGATGAGGAGGCAAAGTTGAGGTGGACAAGACTCATGACTCCGCGAGTATAAAAGAACGGCCATGCTGAGCTAGAAGAAGCAAGACTCCTTGAGCTGCGAGTATAAAGGAACAACCGGGTGCATGGGAGAATTGAGGAGAGAGTTGAGTGTGTGGTGCATGACACCCGTGAGCCTAAAAGAACGGCCGTCATGTGCCAAGGCCAAGAGGGCCAAAGGAAGGGTGGAGACTCCTAATTCTAGAAGTATAAAGAACTATGTGTAGACTCGTGGACCTGGGGTGAGTATAAACAAGTTGGGCTGGATGGTGTGAAGACTTGTGGACTTGGGGCGAGTATAAACAAGCCGAGCTGGGTGAGGAGTGAAGGCCATGCCGACCACGATGAAGCCGAGAGAGGGTGATGGACCAATCGGATGGTTTGAAGACTCGTGGACCTGGGATGAGTATAATCAAGCCGGGCTAGATGACATGCTGACTGTAGTGAAGTTGAGATAGAGCGAGGGACCGGGCGGATGGCTTGTGGCTTGTGGACCTGGGGCAAGGATAAAGAAGCCGGGTGCCTCATGCCGACCACAGTGAAGCCAAGGGAGGGTGAGGGACCGAGTGAATTATGGCAGGTGGCTTGTGGACTTGGAGCAAGAATAAAAAGGTTGGGCTAGATAGGGGAATGAAGGCTGAACACTTTTGGAGTTGAGAGTATAAAGAACGGGCCGTGTGAAGCGGTAGGGAGAGGGGACTAGGACTCATAGGCACTGGTGAGGAAAGAAGCTGGGGGCTTGTGATCTTACAAGGAGTAAAAGAAGCAAAAACTTTGGATCCTAGGGTCTGGTAAGATGGACCGATGGTGGGGCATATGGAGACACGTGGGAAGACTCGTGGAGCTACGAGAATAAAGGAACGACCAGGGATGTTGAATGAAGGGAAGAGAAGTGGACCAATGAAGGCCTATGAGAAGGCTGGAAGAGTGGATGCTTGTGTACCTGGGACGAGCTTAAAGAAACCAGGCCCAGGACTTCACTCGACTACATGGAACCAAGGTGTTTCAAACCCGAGGTGGAAGCTAGAAGGGCGCATCATGTGCAGGTCTGGATGCAAGGCAGCAGGGTATGGGACCCGATGTGGAGCTGAAGGACTTGTGGCATGCAGGGGATGAGGATGGAATGTGTTATTGGGCTCTGGGGGGAAGCATGTTTCAGACTTGTCTCCTTGAAGAACAAGGGTGAAGATGCTTATGCAAGAGAATCGGACCCTGTATGAGTGGATACATTTCATGTATCGGCCCCGGAGTACGAGCAGAGAACAAGACGACTGCAGCAACCAACCAAAGTGGATTGCATTTTGCTGGGGAACACATGTGATCTACTAGGGGAGGCTACTTCAAGAGTTCTGCTGCAAATCCATCCATGAGGCGATGCCATTGATTTCTCGTTCCCATGGAGCCTTTGCAGTGGAATGGCTAGTCTCGCCACAAGAGGCTCAAAGTTGTCTGCACATTCGATGCATAGGCAATTTGCCCCAGGTTGTTGGGGGAAAAGAAACCCTTCTTGAGTATGGCATGAGGCATATGTTGTGACGCGGCGTAGGCCCTGTTTGAAGCAATGCTAAGTCTACATGCCTAGAAAATGATGGGAGGATATAACTTTGATTCAAGTTTAGAAAACAACTCAAGGATGCAAGTGGCAGTCGTGTCTTTGATGCGGAAGCTAGTGCAAGTGGCAACGCCTTAGCTATTTAAATGAGGAGAGAAGCAAATCAAGGCAAGTAACCATTCTTTGTTCTTTGGATCAAGGTTGGGACTTGTGGCTAGTGGGTTGAGATCTGGCCAACTAAGGCAAGCTCTTCCCCATGCCAGGTGGATGGGAAATCTTGCAAGGGTGACGAGATATATTACAAATGACTCGAAAAAACCATTGCCTCAGCTCCGGAGTATTCTGTGACATCGACATTCTGAATGGTTGATTATTCCTCATACTACTCCTCTTTTGGGTGATTAACCTCGTTCTTTTTTGTAGGGAACCAACTCAATTTGAGTGGACTCGAATTCAATTGAGTGGGGGTAGGTATGAGGGAAGGGAGTGTGAGGCTTGGGCAACCTGTGTCTCCCCACCTCCTCCATGTAGGCCGTGCCTCATGGAGCAACCATCTTTTTAGCCTCCCGGCATGAAGGGTTCTCATTTTGAGTGAGGCAGCCAGGCCCCCTACTCCGAGTCCAAGTCGCCATGACTTTTTATGAGGAGAGGTGGGTTATGAACCGTGTTGCCTCGGTAGCGTGTTCCAAGATGGTTGATTGTGGATCCTTCTTTCCTTTCACCTTTAATGCCCTTTATAGGTTGCAACCTTCTTAGCCCTTGTCCAACTTGGTGGAACAAGTCTGAAAAACCCTCCACATGTATATTTAAAAACCTTGTAAAACTACCTTATGCTCCTTGAAGGTATCTTCACCACTTCCTATTTGTTTCAATCTATAGCTCTTTAGTTGACTCGAGAATAACAATTTACCAACATGGATGCCAATAAGGTAATTTGTTGTAAGGGTTAACAGGGATAACAATTGGGTAAGGCTGTTGACTTGTAATATGCATTAGAAGTCCTAGTTCTCACTTCTTTTATATGGATGTAGGTATTGGGCCTTTCCTCTTCTCATACTATGATTTACTTTTGTTTGTCTTCAAATGCTATAAACTGTTCTATAGAAAAAAATTCTATTGGTATTAATGCAGAAAATTTTCAATTGCAAGATACTTCTCTATAGGATTAGATGTATGGAATGATGTTGTTACAAAATGTTTCTTTATTCTTACTCTCAGTTGGCTACTTTCAATTTGTTCATATAATAGCTCGTTTGTAATTTTTGGTCAATGTTTTATTGTAGATGGTACTGCTCATTGGTAATGTACACAAAGTTCTTAAGCTCCTTATAAGGCCTTCAATTCTTCAAAAAAGAAAAAGTCCAAAAGGAGGGAGCTGAGCATATTGTGACCCAAGAAGAACATGGCATCAATCTCAAGTCTAGTTGTGGTACCCAAGAACCTACTGAGGAGATCATATTTCTCTTTTTATTCCCACTCACTTTTATTTTTTCTCCAAGCATTCTTATTTTCATTTTGGAAAAATGCTACCCCCAAGAAGATAAGGCATTAGTGAGGGCCCCAGGTCTATTGACTCATCTCCAAGAGCCTACCAAGCCTTCACAAGGCGATGAACATCAGCACTTTGAAATATTTCCTTACTATAGGGCTAGAATCCCTTTTTATACACCTTTGTATTATATATATATATATATATATATATATATATATATATATATATATATATATATATATATATATATATATATATATATATATATATATATATATATATAATATTATTATTTTTCTCTCTTTTAATTAGTAGATTTCCCTACTTGCCTCACAACTAACAAGGATTCCTAGTATCAGCTCCCTAGTAGGCTAGAAGGATAGGGTCACTAGGACTACCCTTTAAAACAACTCTTTACATGTGTAACAATGTCTTCACACAAGGTGGAAAACTACTCAAACCACTCTAGACATACCTAATCTAAGCCTAGGACTTCATGCCTTGACTATCAATCCCTAACACAAAAAGGAAAAATCCCCAAAATACACATAACACATTTTTCTTAAGGGAAAATAACTTGAAAAGGAAAGATATCACATGGACTAGTCACAAAAATCTTCCATGCAGTAATTGTCTCCCTCCAAGTGCTCCTTCAAACATGGCTAGTTTAGTACTAAAAAAAGAACTAGTAAACACACCTACACAAAATAGACACATGGCTCTCTTGGCCTAATGGAATCAACTAGAAAGCACATTATTCAATAACCTACTGCTAAAAGTAAACCCCTAGTCCCCACATAACCCTAATAAAGCACAAACTAGACCAAGGGGATGGCTGCTCAGGTCCTACACTAAATGCATCAAATTATTAGCTAAGTTCCCTGCCATAAATGGCAAGGGGAATCTGATGAATGTGCCACTGAATGATCCGATGCATCCATGAAAAAATAGGAAGATGGTCAATCACTACCTAGCACATAATCCATACTAGCCATCTGTAGCCAAAGAAAGACATGTCAGTAATAAGTAGTCTCTATAGTAGCCTTGGGCTGATATTAGGAGGCAATTATAAAAGCCCCTCAAGAATACAATTGAGAAAGACATCTTCAACAGAGGCATAATTAGCCAAGGAGTTTGCAAAGTGATTCCACTGATGGGGAATCAGTGTACAGGACATTCATAGGTGAAGGAAATATACAAATAGAAAGGAATAGGGAAAGAGGACCTATGCTAAAATGGCTAGTCATGTAAAAGAAGTGATGTGTGCCCAAAGAGGAGAAGGGCATCTATAAAAATACAAAAAGTGAATGAAGAACCTCATTCTTGTGTGTGGCCAAAACTAGCTCTCTTATTATTATTATTATTATTCTTACTCTTGCTTGTACTTGTGCTTGTGCTTGAGAGAGGGAGTGTGAGGGAGTGAGTGTGTGAGGATGAGGGACCATGGTGGAGAAGCTCTCCATCTTCTCCTCTCATCTTCTTCTCTTCTCTTGTCTTGTGTATGATAGCGGATCTTGAAGCTTGGAGCTTGAGGATCAAGCTTGCTTAAACTTGCACCTTGGATCATGAAGCTACTAGAGCATGGAGCTTGAGGATTGTGGAGCTACTAGTAAGCTCACTATACTCGTAGGTGTGAGAGCACACATGGCTATGTCACTACAGGGATATGGAGGCATAGCGACCGTGCTTTCCGATGCAAAATAGCGGTGTCGCTATTTGTGTCATATAGCAAATGTGACCCAAATAGCGATAGTGATCAGACAAAAAAACGCGGGCCGAAACTCGAGCGCATTATTTTGTGCAAACAAACGAAAGAGAGAGTGAAAGGGGAAGCGAAATCCATCTTACATTTAAGAGGGAGAGGAAGAGAAAGAGAAAAAGAGGGAGAAGGAAAGCTTCTCACCACCACCACCGTTGTTTGCGAAGAAGAGGAGGAAGTGCACGGAGGGCGAAGAAAGAGGAGCCACGTCGCAAAGAGGAGCTGTCATCTCCATCCTCGGGTCTTTCCGATGAGTGCATTGCTCCCTCCTGCTTTGTTTTTGTTTTTTCTTCTTTTGTTTTACTTGTTTTTGTTAAAAATTACGTGTATTGAGAGAGAAAGAGAGGAAATGAGAGAGGGAGAGGAAAAGAGAGAGGGAGAGGAAGAGAGAAAAGGAAAGAAGGAATGAGAGAGAGAGGGAGAAAACATTAAACATAATAGGGAAAGAGAGAAAGAGAGGGAGAGGGAGGAAGGGAGGGAGAGAGAGGGAGGGAGAGGCTGTTGTTATTGTTGTTGTTATTTTATTTCTTCTTTTCTTTTTTTCTTGTTTTTTGTTGTTGTGGTAGTGGTAGTGGTAGTGGTAGTGGTAGTGGTAGTGGTAGTGGTAGTGGTAGTGGTAGTGGTAGTTGTTGTTTAATTTCTTATTTTCTTGTTTGTTGTTGTTATGGTAGTCATAGTAGTATTAGTGGTAGTGGTAGTGGTAGTGATAGTAGTAGTAGTTGTTGTTTAATTTCTTCTTTTCTTATTTGTTATTGTTGTGGTGGTCGTAGTCTGGTCGTAGTCGTCATAGTCGTGATTGTAGTAGTAGTACTAGTAGTAGTAATAGTAGTTTTCTTGTTTGTTGTTATAGTAGTAGCTTTTTTTTTTCTTTCTTGTTTATTGTTGTTTAGTTTTCTTTTTTTTGTCGTAGTAGTAGTAGTTGTTGTTGTTGTTGTTGTTTTTGTTTTTTCTTCTTTTCTTGGGTAGTGGTAGTGGTAGTAGTAGTGGTAGTGGTAGTGGTAGTGGTAGTGGTAGTGGTAGTCACAGTGGCAGTGGCAGTGGCAGTGGCAGTGGCAGTGGTAGTGGCAGTGGCAGTGGCAGTGGTAGTGGTAGTGGTAGTGGTAGTGGTAGTCGTAGTCATAGTCGCACTCATAGTCGTAGTCGTAGTAGTAGTAGTAATAGTAGTAGTAGTTTTGTTGTTTGTAGTAGTAGTAGTAGTAGTAGTAGTAGTAGTAGTAGTAGTAGTAGTAGTAGTAGTAGTAGTAGTAGTAGTAGTAGTAGTAGTAGTAGTAGTTGTTGTTGTTGTTTTTTCTTCTTTTCTTGTTTATTGTAGTGGTAGTGGTAGAGAGAGAGAGATGTTTTGTTAAAGGAAATTGGTAGTAGAGAGAGAGAGAGAGAGAGAGATGTTTTGTTAAAGGAAATGAGAGAGGGAGAAGAAGAGAAAAAGGAAGAAGGAACGAGAGAGAGGGAATAAACATACAACATAATAAAGAAAGAGAAAAATAGAGAGAGATGGAAGGAGAGAAGAGAATGAATAGATAAAAAACAAAGAGAGAGTGGTGGCGAGGTCCGATGCAATACCACGAGACGGGAAACACTCCGACATACGTTAATTTGTGGGTGGATGGAGACTTTACATACATTAATTTTGCTGAGTTACAAGAGAAGAAATCCCTTCTCAAACAATTTAAGAAAGAAAAAAAGAATGATAACAAAAACAAATTGTTTGTCGTAATGTAGAACAAATGGAAATGATGACGGTTGTGATGTTCAAGATCGTGAGGCGTATCTTAATCAACGTGTCTCATGTCCTTGCTCTCAATGTAAGTTGGCAATTAGACGAAAACGTCGATTATCTATAGAACACATATGATGCTTCGGCGAGTTTCAATCTGAGATCATTGATCAGGCAATCTCATATTTTCAGCAAACAATAAGAAAAGTGTATATCAATCATGCATTGTATTCGCAAGCTAATTGAATACCATATACCCCTCCCTCCCCCCCGACGGACCTCCTAAAAAAAACATTAGGTGTGGCTGGCAAATTTTCTATCCAGGGAGGTGACATCTTGTCCCAAGGAGAAGTGCATTCTTTGCAGCCAGTAAGAAGAGTTCGTGGGCATGCGATGGATGTGCCTGAGCCAATCCACCACTTGGAATGTACTACTCGATCTATACCGTCAATACCAAAGGAGACAGGTAACCTTCCAGACTTACCTACAATCTTGGAGCCTGAGATGGAGGCAATGATCGATGCATTGATGCCCTAGCCGACGCGCCGTCGATCCTACGAGTGTAGTGAGCTTACCTTAGTGCTGATATGAGTTGCCTCCTCTCTCCCACACACTAGTAGCTCCACGATCCTAGATGCTAGCTCAAGCATCCTCAAGCCTCCTCCACCTCCAAGATCCATCCTCCATAGCCACGTGCGCAAGAAGAGAGAAGGAAAGAGAAGAAGAGAAGAGGAGATGGTGAAGAGCTTCACCCTCTTGATCTCTCACTCTCACACACACTCACTCCCTCACACTCTCACACTTCCTCTCTCAAGAGCACACACAAGCAAGAAGGTGAGAAGGAGAGAAGAAGAAGAAGACTCCTTTTCCCACACACCAAAGAATGATTTCTTATTCACTTTTTGAACTTTATATATACAAACCCTAAAATCCCATGGACATGTTGAGATGACAAGCTCAACACATGTGGACATTGATGATGGACCGCCTGGTTAGGTGGGTCCACACGTCTACACTTAGCACGTCGGTGGTCATTATGACTCACACATGGCCACTGACTCAATACTTATTATATTCAGGTTGTTACACCTATTTACAGTTGGCATAGCTATAGCGCCGGCGGTCGACTAGTGTAGTCAGTTATGCATTGTTTGACTTAGGAGGCCACTTTCCTTTTATGTTGTATCTTATCTATACTTTGTGTACATTGTAAAGTGTATGGAAGAAGAAGAAGAAATCAGTAAGAAAACGTTTTGGCCTCCATCTCTCTTCTTGTCTCTTGAGTGAGCTTCTCCTTGTGCATTCTGTGTGTGATCGGCGCAACATCTTGAGCAAGTCCCCCCACCACGCAATTCTTGACATGGTATCGGAGCCGCGCCACTGAGAGAGACTGATTTCGAAGGCTGAAGTGAAGGAGAAGAAGCAAGGTTCGAGCAAGCAAGCCACGGGTAAGAAGCTCTCCCACCCTTCCACTCTTTCTCTTGGATAGTGCCTGTGGAGGCACCGGAAGCAGGGCAGAGCAAAAATCTCAAATTGCAGTGAGATTTGGTGTGTTATTTTGGGCATCTGAGGCCATTTCAAGGCCCATTTTAGAGCCGCAAGGTTGCGGACAACAGTTTCAGGGTACACTGTGACTTCGACTATATTGACCGAAAGTGGGTGCTTATGTGCCAGATGAGTTGCGGAAGAAACTGGATCCAAAGGCTGAAAAGTGTGTCTTTATTGGATACTCTTTAGAGCAGAAAGGGTATCACTGTTAGAACCCTGTTACATGTAGCTTCAGAGTGAGCAGGGATGTCATCTTTGATGAAATGAGCAGTTGGTATGCATCTAGTGGTGATGCATTGGATGATGATGATGATCATGACACTCATGTGCAGGCTGAAAAGCAAGAATCATGGACTCTTAGTGGACCCCACGGCCAGTTCCTTGGAAAGGTGCTTGGCGATGTCCTCCTCCAAGCTTGGGACATTGCCTCTTGAAATGACCAGGCTCGTTGCAGTGGAAACGACGGAGGTTTCGGCCATTGCTTTGAGTAGGAACAAAGTTGTTGACATTGTTAATCCTTGCTTTCTTTCTTTGTCCTGACTTTGACCTTGAACACTCTTCATTTGAGGCCTAAATGTTCCTTTGTTCGGGTCATTATAAGACCAAGTTTTGTTACCTCTTGGTCTAGCCTGCACCTCCTGAATTATAGGGGCAGCTCGAATGAGTGCGTCCTGTAGATCCGATGGACGCATAGATTCGAGACGAGTATTCACTGGCGGTTTTAAACCAGCACAAAATTTTGACACCTGCTGTGTCATGTCCATCTGTGGCGCATACTTAAGGAGTGAAACAAATTTGGAGTAGTATGCGTCAAGAGTGAGTCCCAGCTATTTTAGCTCGTAGAACTCATTCATTTTCTACGTGCGATATGCAAGTGGTAAGTATCTTCCCTGCACGGCTTTCTTCAGCTTCTCCCAGGTAACGGATCCTTCCGCGATCCCTTGATCTCTGCACCATTTCTTCCACCAAAGCCTGGCTTTGCCGGTGAGCTTCAGCATGACAAGCATAGCCTGGTTGGCGGGTGCAGTATCGGCTGCTTCAAAGTAATCCTCCATGGATTCAATCCAAATTTCAGCATCGGCTTGGATGGACCTGCCTCTCCCATCAAATTCGGGTGGCTTAATCTGCTTGAGAAGAAACTTCTTCTCCAGGATTACAGCAGTACTTGATGTAGGAGGCGAACTGGGAATCTGTACCTAGGGTTGTGCCTGGATAAAGGTTTCTTAACGTTATTACTCGTTAATTGTTACGATTTGTATTTCATCTCCATTTCAGCTATCAACCAAGCAATCCAACCACTTAACTTCGTATCAATTCTCATGAACAAACAGACATTGATAAAAAGAAGTCTTATTGTATTTATATGGACATAGCCCTTTCGGAATACAACATTTCTTGCGATGATAAGCCAAATGTTTACATTTAGTTTGGGGAGAATAATGTTGGATTGCATTTATCTACAGGAATTGGATAATAGTATAGTTTCAGGTCATGGATCTTCAGGAATCAGTAAGTCATTGGAAGATCAGGGTATCCTTGCCTTTGGAACCCATTCTCCTCATGGCGCCCCAACACTTTAATCCTGTCGGCGAGGATTACACAGGTCACTTCCTCATATACATATGAGTTCATTTCAACCTTCCGACCTCGAATATGTAAAGTTGAGTTTATGTAAGCCTCCACAAAAATGAACAGCTTCACGACTTTCAGGTCTTCCAACCACTGTTGAGATATCGAGCTCCACTCGTGACCGTTGTGCATTTATGTCACCGACTTGTCAGTTGCAGATGCGGTTGGTACACCGCCTGCTGGAGAAGAAGTAACATGTCTTTTTTTGGCAGATGGCTAGGACTAAGGCAACAGCAAGAAAAGAGAAGATTGATCCTAGGGATTTAGCATCAAAGATTCATCAATCTTCAAAGCCTCAGAAGCTCTCTAGAAAGTCAAAGCCAAGGAGAAAGTTTTCTCAAAATGTCAGGTGCCTAAGGGAGATTAGGAAGGCAGTAAATGCTCTTGACAATGCAATTCCAAAGTTGTCTTTTCAGAGGCTTTTCAGGAAAATTTGTGACAGATATAGTTTGGATAGTTTCAGATGGACAAGAACAGCTCTTAATTGTATGCAAGAAGCCACAGAGGATTTTTTAGTTGAGTTTTTTCAAGATGCCTACATTTGTGCTGCTCATGCTCATAGGCTCACACTCATGGACAAGGACATGGTAATTCTTAGGAGGCTAAGATATAGATTTTCAAAGGTCCTTGAGCCAATTCCCCTCACTGATATGAAGACATTTAATATCCTTAATGTGTCCCCAGCTAGGAGAAAGAAAGATGATTCTGGTCTCAGGGTTGAGGATGTCACCCATGAGAAGGATACAAGGCAATATGAAAAAGAGGAGAAAGCTAAAGAGGAACAAGCAGATAAATGGAGAGAGTATAGGAGGCAAAGGGTTGAAAAAAGGGAAACAGAGCAACTAG
Source organism: Lygodium microphyllum (assembly GCF_053477565.2). NCBI lineage: Eukaryota > Viridiplantae > Streptophyta > Polypodiopsida > Schizaeales > Lygodiaceae > Lygodium > Lygodium microphyllum. The sequence goes on along the minus strand of NC_141135.1, from coordinate 200,807,538 downwards.
AGTCCTTTGAAAATGAGCTAGCCACCCTTCTTGAAGCAGCTAATCCAAAAGGATTCAATGTGTTTTGTTTCTTACCTGGTGACTTAGGCAAAAGAACTGAGGTTATCCCCTTTGATGCTGCACGTGTTCAGATTCTTAAGGATAAAAGAAGAGAAATAAATGACAGTATTATTCTTGTTGGCCTAAGGTATGTCCATCCATAATTACTTATACTTTTTGATTTTTTTTAAACAATAAGATTTTTCTTGTTTATACTCACTATTTCTATGCCTTTTCTAGGTGTATAATGCAGGAGTTTCCTTTGGATATACAACAAAAAATTGAGGTTCTTGATCCATCTATCTCATTCTTTATGAGGAATTTTTATTGAGCACTGGCTCAATTTGATTAACTTCGATACTTTGGAGCTCCTTATAATTCCATATAATGAAAAGTAAGTGATTCAATATTCTATTAGAGTTTTTAAGATTTTATCCTACTAATTTGTTGAGATATGATCGCTTTTAGTTCTCATTGGAGCTTGATTGCAATAGATCTTGTGGATAAGCAATGCTTTTTAATCAACTCTATGAAAGGAAGCCATGGAAATACTAAATTGTAAGTTATATTATCCAAGGGCTCCTTGATATTTCAATTCTTTTTTTTGTAAGTACTCTAAATTTCAACATATTTTATATACAGAGGTGCCAAAAGATTAATTGAAGAGCTAGAGAAAAGGCCCCCTATGCCGTCTGATTTGCTTGCAACAATGCAATATAGACAAGTTGCGGTAAGTTATTCATTAAAATAATTGAAACATGAGTTTATTCTATGAACTACCATTCGTCCTCTTTATAGTTTTACTTTGTGTTGGTGGTTGCAGTGTCCCCATCAGGATGATAGCCATTTTTGTGGTGGCTGGAGGGTGATTGCAAATGCTAGAAGAATGGTTAACTTTGTTTATCTTAATGATGATAAACATGTAAAGGTAATATGAAAGATGCTAAACTTTAAGATAGATATTAATTGCAAATAGTCCATTGATGATAAAAATATAGTCTATTGTAAGAACAATAATGAACTAAAACTCTTTTTTCTATAAATGTGTGACAGTTTTCGAAGGATTGCTATACATCTGAGCATGTTTGGTACATCAGAGCAAAGCTCTTGAAGTATATAATGGTCAATTGTATACAACCAACAACAGAGATTGGTGGGGATTTGCACCATGAAGGAGATGCGGTGCCTATAACCACGAAAGGAAAATCCACAGCTTCAACACCTTCTATACCCAAGACATCAAAGAAAGGCAAAAGGACTCCTAGAAAGGATAGTTCTCCAAAAAAGAAATAGCTTTGCCATATCGCCTTGTAAGCCTTCATATATAGAAATTTGCCCTTCAGCCCTTGTATATCTCATAGAGATGGCAGATAGACATCTGCTACAAAATTTGTACATATATTTTATATTGATAGTAAAGATATCTTTTCTTGAATGTCATTGCAGTGTATATTATTTTCTCTCCTTTTCGATATCTACAAAAAATAAATTACAAATGTTAGCTAGTTAGAAAGTGAGATCTTAATATACGTCTAAGTAGATATAATATGATGTGAAAACTTACTCGTTTCTTGTCAAGTTGGAATATAAAGGAGCATGGTAGTTCAATGTCTTCATTTTGTAAATCCATCCTCACTTGATGTAGCGTACATGATTTTCTGATCTTTAAGATTGCAATAATATCCTCGTTGAACCAAATATCAAGATCCACTATAGGATCCTTGCTTAAATCATTAAGATTCTGGTCTAAAGCAACTAGACTACTACCAACAAAATGCCATCGACTATAGTAAAAGCTAAGGATAAAATTTTGAGTAGCAATCATATATTTACAAGCTATAGAGACTTGATCTATCTTACATATAATTTTTCCTTCTGTCCTTGTATCCCATCCTTCATCAACAAATTGTATGATATGATCATATGTTAGTCTCTTCACTGAAAGCATGGTTTTTGTTATTCTTATCTCCATATTAGAGAAGAAATCAATAAATATATTAATAGGCATAAATAAAGTAACTTTGCTTAGCCTACTTGAGATATTAGATTTTAGTGCTTTCTGGATCTCAGAAAATATCTTACATCTATAGCCCTCACTAGTAGCTGGACTCAGCAAAGGCCACTCAAAGCTTGAAAAATCTGGCAAAGGAAGGAGTTTTATTGATCCCCATTGGCAACGCCGCATAGGAATAACATAAGAATGGTCATAAAAGAATATTCCATTCTCTGCAAGCTCTGTCTTCTTTCTGCCTCTATACATTTCTTCTCCAATTGAACCATGTATAACATCAATAACATCAATAATAGATTCCACTGGTTGCCATTCCTCAAGATTAGAGGGATAGACATCTACAAGACAAAAAAATATTATAATGGAAAAACCTAAACCATGTTTAAGAAATGAAAAACTTTAAGAATCAAATTCTTACAATTTGGTCTATGCATTGGAAGCTTTGAAGATCCAGGTTTCAAACACAGCACTCTATGCATGAATACATGTTGCACTAGTACCTCTTTGATGCTATTCTTATTTGCTCCAAGCTTAAAATCTTGGATTCTGCCCTTCCAAGCAGAGATAAACGAGCTCTCATATCTTTGCCTTTTTCCACGTTTTGCTTGTTGCATGGTGATCCAACTACCTTTGCTAATGATAGTAGGAATCCATCTTCCATCAGTTTGGAATGAGTTAAACACTGATATAGATGTGATTTGGGAGCTTGGACGCCTTGTTGAAGGTCGAATTTCTGTATCCATGGTAGAAGAGAGAGATACATGCACAGAGAGAGAGAGAGAGAGAGAGAGAGAGAGAGAGAGAGAGGGGACTAGGCTACCATAATGGAGGGAAAAACAATAGAGGAATAAAAGAAAGGAGGGAAAAAACTGAGCGCCATGCTTTTCACCAATTTGAATTTCGATTACATTAGTCATTATCATTAATCTAGAAACATCATTAAATAAAAGTAGCTGAGACTCTATGCCATTAATGCAAAAGATGTCATAATCATGAATATAAGAGACTAAAAATACATAATAAAAATACAAATTCGTAATATTATCATATTTATATATTTTTGTAAAATGATTTTTTAATTTTTTTTAAATAGAAGTTCCATTATGGAGGCTTTGCTCTTATTGGTCTAGAGCACTCTCTCTCCACATCCTAAAAGGCATTTTCGAGACCTCAAAACTCCCCTAATGTAATCTCCCAAAGAGTACTTTCAATGCCTTTTTAAGGCAAGAGTGACTAGATACAACAATTACAAGTGAAAGTAGAGCATGTTCTCTTCATAAACCATAAGAGTAGAAATGGAGCATCAATGAGACATGAATCAGCCCAAAAAGAGAGTGTTGGGTTGCATATGACAGTCCAAAATCAAAGCTTTTATGTCTCCCAAATATCTCTTTTTGATAGAGAAGAGAGTCTACATCAAGACGTAGGTACATTAGACATCGCCCTTCTCTTCTTCTTCACAAATACATGTACCACTTGAACCATGCAAGAGGTGCTTTGTAAAACACAGATTCATCCCATAAAAGAGCAAGCTTGGGCCTATAAGTACAACCCACAAACCTTGATAATATAGATCAAGAAGTGAAACAAGAGGCTCACTTGATAGGAGAGAGTTGCTATTTCATAGACGTAGATACAAACATTGTTCAAAGCTTCCTAATTTATTCTTCAATAAGCATGAATCCCCCTTCAATGGGCTGTTGCCCTCCCCTTTATACACATTTGCCATGTTTCTCACAGCCAAGAGTGGCCTTCCATTTTTGTCAATGCATGGAAAGAGAGGTACTTAAATGTCAAGTAGAGTATTCTTATGTTTCCTTGTGGTTTCATGGCTTGATCTCTTGCAATCTTTTGTTACAATAAGCACTCCTTTTTTCTTCTTTGTGTGCTTCCATAGATGCCCATCTTTAAGAAAAAATCCATAAGCTTTCCTCTTAATATGCTTGAACTCCTCATCAGTCCAAGTCTCCTTCTTCTTCATTGTGCTCAAATATTGGCCAATCTGCAGTCAATCTTCTTCATAATCTTCTTCAAGGAAATGAGCTAGAACTTGAGTAATGCAATGAGCATGCTAGCTTCTAGCTAACCACTCTTCTTCCATAGGCAAATCTTTAATCTTTGCTGTTGTTTCTTGATTTACAGCAGTACCTTTTTCTGTTCTTGTTATACTTAATGCTGTACCATTAAAAAGATCAGCTACACTTGTTGTTTTCAACTTTGGTTCTGTATATGCAGCAACTGAAATTGTATTATCAACAGTCACGGAATGAAATTCAACAAGTATAAACTCTTCAATTTTATCTTCTTCCATCAACTCCTCTTCATTTTCATATCTTGTGCATGACAACATGTCAGCACAACTGGATTCTCCTTTCTTGCAATATGCTTTAATTCGGAATTGAGAGATTTAATATATGCAATCCATCTTAGCATAGCAATGTCAGGTGTAGAGCAGTTGGCAATCACGCCCAAGAGTGAAAGACAATCAGCTTCTACCACTTCAAGAGCACCTATAAAGTATTCACGATCACACTTTAATTTTGTTACAACTCCCAACAATTCCCTTTTTACTTGTACATACATTCTTTGAGGTTCATTGAGAACCTTTGCTCCAAAATGAATTGCATACCTGTTATCTTCAAGATCTTCTTGGCCAATAGCCCATCCTATCCCAATGGGACTTGTATCCATAGTAAGGATGATGGGTTGTCCATTTGAATAATTAGCCCTTTTGAGAGTGGAGGTTGACATTAACTGCTTCTTTAATTTGCATATAGTGAGAGTATGCTCTTTACTCCAAAAGAATCTTTGGCCTTTTCTTAATAATTAATAAACATTTTCGACTACATGAGTAAAATGTGATATCCATATGAAATAGAATACACATGCGCTAAGAAATCTTCTCACCTTTGAAATATTTATGCATTTTTCTTGCATTCTGCTAATGGCATCTATCTTGATTGGTGAAGGTTTACATCTATAGGGGCCACACAGATGTCCGACCACTAGGACTTCTTCAACTCCAAAAATTGATTTAGCTCCAGAAAGGGTAAGATAAACCTCTTCTAGCCTTGTCAAAATCATGTCACAATCATGAATATGGTTAACTATAAATGTCCTGCAGCCATGTTTGTCAAGCTCCTCATTCCTTTCATAGATTTCACATCCCTTGGTAGGTACATCATCAAGAAAAGGAAGAGTAAGCTGTGGAATAAAGTCTCTTAAGACTTTGTGCATGGCGTTCATCATATGGGCCACGATATTTGTTGCACCTTGTGGTAGAGTACACATGCGGACCAATCCAAGAGGTTTCTTCATTGTGGTAATGTCTCGGCTCTCTAATGAAAGCTGAAATTGATCATATCCTGAATATAGGTTGCCCATGGAATAAATTTCTCTACCTGCAAAAACTTCAGCAAACTCGTCAACAATTGGACCCGAACCAACATTTCGGATTGTGACTCGATTAACAGGTTGTAGATCTTGAATGAAACATAAAGATCCATTTTTCTTGGGCACAATAAACCATCGATTTGAGTAAGGTGCTTAAGAATGTTCTAAAATCTTCATTCTGATCTTTTCATTCACAAGTTCCAGTAATTTGGGCAAATGCGCCCTTGGAACAGGAATAGGCTTGAGGTTCCAAGGCACATGTGGAACTGTAAAAATGACCATAAGAGCCACAATATTTGGATTCACACAGCCTATTTCACTTGGCTGAAATGCAAAAGCTTTACCATGTTTCATTAGCATTTGCATAAAAGAGTGTTTTTCAATCGATAAAAGAACAGAATTATCACCTATTTTGAGCTCTTTTATACTTTTCGATGTAAACTTGTGACCAATGTTGGTAAGATCACGAACACTTGGCTGATTTGCTACCCTATCAACCAACCCTTCACTTTCAGGAGGCAGTGGGACTGCCACAAGCTTGACTTTCTTATCCATCGTCTTGTATTTTGTCTCCACTTGCATTGTAACCTTGTTGAGAAAATCAATATCTTCTTGTTCAACAAATTCTCGAATTGTTTGATAAAAATCCAATGTACATACCTCTAGGGACTGATTTTCAGCCTGATTTTCTGCATGAACAACTACATATATTTTGGCCAATGTGCCAATAGTAATCATCCCAAAAAAGATACCTAAAATATCTTCATTTTCAACCATCATGTCATAAGTTTTCAGCTCCCTTTTTACACAACATAAATATTTTCTTTCAGCTTTAGTCATGGCTGAAAGACACTTATAACAACCCATACTGTTGGTTGTACATACATGTAGATTTGCTAGAGACTTAACTTCTGTAGTATGAGAAGGCACAATCTTTTTACATGAAGCACTACCATAGCCTCCTTTTATAGCAGTGCAGCCCAAAAACCCTTGAATTCTCGAGCATTAGGAGGCACAAGATAATCTCGCAATTGATCTCTATTTTGATTATGGTTAACACATATAGTAAGAAATTGGACAACATTTTCATTATCTGATGCCAGGAGGCATATTACACGGTGGATTCCCTGCCACGATGGATTCTGTGGGGTTTTACGGTGGATTACATAAACTTTTATTATCGGGGCTCATACACAAAGTGGATTCTTTGTGCGAGAAGTTGATGGGGACGCCTATCCTTTTCGGGCGTTTTGTTAATTTAGTGTGTACATGGGTGATTCCATAGCGGGTGATTCCGCAAAATACATATTAAATTAATAAACGTTTATGAGTTTAGAGTGCGCACTCATGATAAATTAAGGTTAGGATTGATTTCTAACCAATTGATTTAATTATGTAGCTGAAGACTGCTAGGTATTCACTTTTGTCGGTTTAATTGTATTATTTTACTAACGATTGTGAATGCTTCAGTTGATGTGTAGAGATAGCAGTAGTGGCGGTGGAAAGCATTGGAGGATAGCGTGTATTCGAGTTATCATCTATATTTTGATGGGCTCATTCCTTAGGCATGGCGCCTATATTTTGTTGCGCCTATTTATCAAGGCGTTGGATATTTATTTATTATTTTTGTATGAGCATGGGCGCACGATTTAGATATTTTTATTTGGACATTGTATTGGGTATGCCTGACTCCTTGGGCACCCGCCCATTAGCTTTATTTCTATTTGGTACTAAAGCAAACTCAAAAGCCAAAAGCATGCTATTTTGTAATTTGGGCTATTATTTGAGCTTGAAGATGATTAATACATAAAATACATGCTTTGTGGAGTGCTCACAGAAGGCATGGGGGGAGATTGTACCCGATTGGTCTCTTGTTCATATCGTGCAAGTCTTCTACATTGATTTGTGTGCAAAAAGTAGAGTTCTTTTGTTCTTGGGGACCTTCTGACGCTCACTTCGCGCGCTTACGGTATCCGATCTGTGCACCAATGGTATCAGAGCGAAGCTGAGATCAAGAGCTTCCAATCGCTACCCATCTTGCGCGAAGGCAGAGCTCATGGAACGATCGAGCTCTACAGCTAGTTTCATCGCGAACGGTCGATACCGGTGAATTCCTGGCGGTCAAGAATCTCTATATGCAGCCTCTAATCGCGAAGGACCGGCCTGAGGAGGCGGAGGACCACTCCTACATATCCTTCTTCAAGTCGTTTTTCCACAGAGAATACAGTAAGCTTCATCCATAACCAAAGTTCAAAAGCTTAAGTTAAAGCTTATTAAGCCTTATTAGTAAGCTTTAAAAGCTTACTTAAAACGAAATCAATGACTGTGGCTGCGGCATCTTCTGGACGGAATTGGCAGCGTGAAAAATGGCCCCCCCTCAAAAATCATCGATAGATCATATTGAGCTTAGTTACTTAAGCTTTTGATCCATTAAGTTCACTAAGTTCTCTACTACTCCAAGTTCTGCAAGTCACAAAGGTTAATCAAGTCACCACAGATTAACTCCAACTATCCCCATAAAGACTGTTCCTGCGCAGAAGCACAGAATCACTGAATTGCTCCCTGGAAGACTCTGTTCACATACGCAGACTTGCTGAACCAGTTTCAGCAAATGCAGAAGGTCATACGCAATTTCTACGAAGACTACAAATCCTGCAACTGCAAAAGACAAAGACCGTAAAAGCCAAATAAAAATCTATAAGCCTTGTATACCCGACTTTGAGCTACGCTCATCCCGCTAATCAGATTTCGAGAGTGTGAGGTCTTTTGGATTTTTACAGGATGACGGAACAAAATATGGACGATTTAATGGCTGAAGGTGATCTTCCTGAAACTACGATGGAACAAAAATTGGATTTGATTATGATGCAGGTTGATGAAGAACGAAGAGCCCGACAAGTTTTGCAAGTTCAATTGGCCAATTTGCAACGATCTACCACCGACAAAGATGAACCGCAACCCGAAGATCTTATCCGACGAACCATCGATGCGACGCTCGAAGCTCAATCCATCCGCAAAGAAACAAAGATAAGTAAAACCAATTTCAAATTTCGTACTTTCAATGGATCTCGAGATGGAAAGACTGTACTTGCATTTATCAGTCAGTTTGATGATTACTTTCATGAAGAGACATACGCTGAAAAAGACAAAATTAAATGTGTCACTAATCATTTAGTTGTGATCGAGCATCTCTTTGGTGGACTGTGGTTTGTAAGAGCATTGATTGTCCCACTACCTGGGAGAGTTTCAAAAAGAAGTTTTTGCAGAATTTCCTTCCTCCTCAATTCCATGAAAAAGCCATAAAGCAATGGGATCTTCTTCAGCAAAGGGAACGTGAAATTATTTCTCAATACACTAAACGTTTTTGGAATGCCCTACTGCAACTCCGCATCTTGAAGATGTACCTGAAGCGACTCACAAACGCAAGTTTATGTCTGGCTTACTTGGACATTACTATGATGAAGTCTTTATGTTCAACCCTACAACCCTTGAAGATGCAATTTCTTTGGCTCATGACACTGAAGATAAGATTCGAGGAAGAGACAAGCGTCCACAACAATTTCAAGCAAATGGTAACTATGGTTCCAAGAAATTCAATTCAAATTTTAGAAATTCAATCAAAGTTGTTTTCTTCCATCTACATTCTGTAAGTCTTGGACACGACCACCTGCTTTGCCATCAAATACCAATCAAAACCCTAAGCCATCCTCACAGCCAAATCCTAATATTCCTAGACTTCCTGCCATTGCCAACAATGTATCTAAAGCCAAACCTATAGTTTGCTACAAATGCCATCAACCTGGACATCTAGAAGCCAATTGCCAATCGAAGAAGCCACCTGTCCATATCAATTATCTTGGAGCAATGGAAGAAGAAGAACGTGAGGAAATGCTTGACTTTACGGAAGATGAAGACGACATTGGTACTACTTCAGATACTTTGCCAGGTATGCCAACTCCACATTCTTTGTTGACAATGAAATGTTTAGTACATGGTAAAGAAAATATTAATTTGCATGATGATGGTAGCACACATGATTTTATTTCTGCAAAGTTAGTGAAAGAATTGAATTTACAAACTATTTCTACACATTATCGCATTAAAGCAGCATTCCTAGGCACAAGATATAATGGAACACAAGAAGTGCATGACTTAGAAAGTAAAATTGGTGAATACACACCTGGACTACCGCCTTCACATCTTGAAGATCACAAAATAGATTTAATTCCTGGTACACAACCACCATGTAAAGCATCATATAGGCATAACCAAATTGAACAGAAAGAAATTCAAAATCAAATAAAGGAATTGCTAAACAGAGGATTAATTAGACCTAGTAGTTCTCCATTTGGCTCACCTGTATTATTAGTAAACAAGAAGAATAATATTTATCGCATGTGCATTGATTATCGTGCCCTGAATAAAATTACAGTTAAGAATAGATATCTGATTCCTAGGGTAGATGATCTTATGGATAAGCTACAAGGTTCTGCCATATTCAGTAAGATAGATCTTAAATGGTCAAACAGGAGCTACTAACAGTACTATTTTAGATCTTTTATGTGCTTACACTATTTCAAAACCACATACATGGGATACACATCTACATTTACTTCAGTTTGCATATAACAATACACCACACACAGCTACAAAGAAATCACCATTTGAAGTTATTTATGGTTATTGATTGCCTACACCTGTTGCTTCATTATCAAATAAGATTCATAGTGCTGATGATATTGCTAACATGCACGCTACTATTTTTGATGAGGTTAAAGATATGATTGCCAAAGCCCATCAATCATATACAAAACAAGCAAGTAAGAAAAGACAAGCCACGAATTTTAAAGTTGATGACTATGTTTGGTTACGAACAGAAAAACGTAGATTACAAAGTATAGATAAACACCCAGTTGTGAAATTAGAACCTAGATTCTATGGACCATTCAAGATCATTCACAAAATCAATGACAATGCATTTAAGTTAGAACTACCACCGCATTGGAAAATTCACAACACCTTTCATATTAGTTTATTACGACCCTTTAGAGGCCAATTACTGTCAAGATTGTGGAAGAGAAGGAAGGAGTCTCACTTGTAGCTTTCTTGCTTGCACAATGGGGGAATACACACAGAGGTGGAGGCTGAAAACAGTTTTCCTCTTCTTAGTTGTGTAAGCCAAAAGAACTCTTATACAAAGAAATAGAAGAACCCTATATATGGGTCTCAAACCAAACTCAACTAACTAAGGTGGCATACTAACTGAGCCACGAACTAGAGTAGATAAGGATAGCTGTCATCTAGCTATTATTCATGGGCGGTGTACCAATCGCATCTACAACTGACAAGTCGGTGACATAAATTCACAACAGTCACCCTGGCATATCACGAGTGGAGCTCGATATCTCAACACTCCCCCTCGAGCTCAATCCCAATTCCTGCACACCAAGCAGGTCTCTAAACTTGCACAGCTTCTCTACGCCCAATGCCTTCGTAAATATGTCAGCTACCTGACCCTCTGTGCTGACATAAACTAGATCAATAAGACCTAGTAAAACCCTCTCCCGCACATAGTGATAATGCACCTCAATGTGCTTTGTTCTAGCATGATAGACTGGGTTATTTGCCAAGTGTATACTATTCATGTTGTCACAATAAATGACAACTGGCCCATCTGTAGAGGCTGATGCATATCATAAAGTAGCTTATGCAACCAAGCTACCTCACATGCAGCCATTGCTGCACTCCTGTACTTAGCCTCTGTGCTCGACAAGGCAACTGTAGGCTGTTTCTTGCTGCTCCAAGTGACTGCAGCACTCCCAAAAGAGAACATATATCCACTGGTAGATCGTCTATCAGAAATACTACCAGCCCAATCAGCATCAGTGTATCCATGCAACTGTATCTGAACCCGAGTCTCATAAAATAGTCCATACTGCAATGTGGACTTCACATATCTGAGTATGCGTCTAACCGCATCCAAATGTGGTTTCCTTGGAGCCTGCATAAACTGACTTACCAATCCAACAACATAGCTCAAATCTGGCCTGATAATAGTCATATAAATCAAACTTTCTACTATGCGTCTGTACATAGTAGGGTCTTCCAGAAGCTCACCTGCATCTGCGCTCAGCTTCACATTCTGCTCCAAAGGAACTGAAATAGGCTTACAGCCTGTCATCCCATATTTGGACAGCATGTCCAATCCATACTGCCTCTGCAAGAGCTGTATCCCACTTGGTGATCTAATCACCTCAATGCCCAAGAAATAACGCAGCTCTCCCAAATCCTTCATCTCAAACTTCTGCTTCAATAGCATTTTCACGTGAAGGATATCTTCATCACTGTCACATGTCATAATCAAATCATCAACATAAATGACAAGTAGCATAATACCTTTCTCTGTTTTTCTCACATAAAGTGAGAAATCTGCCTTGGAAATCTGAAAGCCAATAGTGACAAGATACTGTCCTATCTTGTCAGACCATGCTCTAGGTGCTTGCTTCAAGCCATACAAGACTTTCTTCAACCTGCAAACAAACTCAAGATGAACATCATGCACATAACCTAGTGGCTGCTCCATATATACCTCTTCTTGCAAATCACCATGCAAGAAGGCATTCTTTACATCCATCTGATGTAAAGACCATCCCTTTGATGCAGCCATAGCAATGACTGCTCTTACAGTTGCCATCCTTGCAACCGGACTGAATGTTTATTCATAATCAATGCCATATGTTTGTGCATACCCCTTGACTACTAATCTTGCCTTGTATCTATTCACAGAACCATCTGCATTGTGCTTCACCTTATAAACCCACTTACAGCCAATTGCATTCTTACCTTTAGGCAAAGGTACCAATTCCCATGTAGCATTTGCTTCCAAGGCATCCATTTCTTCATCCATGGCTTTCTCCCATTTTTCTTTTCCCATGGCTTGCTCAAAAGAAGTGGGTTCTAGTTCCTGTATCACTTTGACCATATATGCATAGTGAATGGCTGTAAATCCATCATATTTCAGCCTATCCATAGGATACCTAGCTCTGGTAGACCTGCGCAAAGTAGGTTCACTCCCAGGTGCTCTCAAAATATCCCTGGTCTTCCTTACTCCAAGTGTAACAATAGAAGGAATACCCAACTCATCATCAATGCTCTGTTCTGAGCCACTGGATTCACCATCCACATAAGAGTGACCTGCATTCACATCAAACATGGGCTGATCTACCTTCTCTTTTCGTTTTCGTGATACTTGAATACCACTATCTGCATTGCTTTGAGAAGATTCTCCTGATCTCAATCTGCCTGTCCATGGCAAAGAATGTGAACCACTGCTAGAGGATGCTCCAGGTCCACTAATATCTTGTGACTGCTGCTGTGAATTTTGTGCATCATTACCATTTTGTGCATCTACATTATCAATCACATTTACTGGTTTATACCAGCTACTCATCTCATCAAAAACAACATCTCTGCTCACTATAAACTTACGAGTAGAAGGGTTATAGCATCTATACCCTTCTGCTGTGCAGAGAGTAACCAATAAAGATGCACTTCTCAGCTTTTGGATCCAACTTGGATCTCAACTCATCTGGCACATGAACATAGGCAATGCAACCAAAACTTTTCAAATGAGAAATATCTGGTTTCCTACTAGTATACCTCTCCTCTGGAGTCATTCCATGTATTGCTGCAGTGGGAGTCCTGTTCATTATGTAGACTGCTGTAGCAATTGCTTCAGCCCAATAAAAATCTGGCAGGTCTTTTTCATTGAGCATGGCACGAGATACCTCTCCAATATGCCTTTTTTTTTTCTGCTATAGTCATCAATAAAAGTGACAAAATAATGACAGCCTTATGCATTTCTACAACCTTGAATTTTGGCAATCCTGCAACAATATTTTGGGCCTGCATTGATTTAAGTCGTTGTACATTAACATGACCAATGCGTTTATGCCACATATCAATATCTGCAACTACACTGGTCCCATGTGCAAACATTGCTGCACTCAATTCAGGCATGTCTGCATCAAATGTAAACATTCTTCCCTTCTTCTTTCCTTTTGCTATCAAGCGACCTTTATTTTTCATATCCTCAACAAAGCATCCATGGGAATTAAATCTGACCTGCAAGTCCTGCTCAACCATTTGACCAACTGAAACCAGATTCTTGGTGATATTCGGGACATGAAATACATCGGACAGGTATTTCTTTTTCCCATCCTGCATAGACAAAGGAATATTTCCAATCTGCACAATAGGATGTGCAGTATCATCACCAGTCTCCACAAATCCTGGTTTTTCCATTTTCCTTGCATCCTGCATCCATTCTGCATGACCTGTCATGTGGTTTGATGCACCTGAGTCAACATACCACACATCGTTACTTTCTTCTGTACTTGTCACAGAATTGGTCATGTGCTGCACCATAAAAAAATGCTCATTTCTGTCATCACCCTGTCTACTAGAAGATGCATAATTCCCTTGTTGCAGTTTTCCATTCATGATGTCATTCTGCTTTTTATAGCAGTCTTTAGCCATATGACCCATTTTACCACAGTAGTAGCATTCAACATTGCTGTTTGCATTTTGCCCTCTTTGCCATCCACCACGACCTCTTTGGCTCCCCCTGCCTCTAGAGTTACCATGCCCTCCTCCATAGGACTAGTTTTCTTGAGTTTGCTGCATATTCTGATTTCTACCATGGCCTCCAGATCGGCCTCCTCTACCTCTGCCTCTACCTCTTCCAGCATTTGAGTAGAAGACAGCTTCTTTTGAAGTTCCTCCTAAAGAAGATGCACCACCATTTCTCTGCTCCTCAGAAATTAGAAGAGCAATCAACTCCTCAAAATTAGGAAATCTTTCATGGACGGAAATGAATGTTCGAAACTGTGCATAATCCTTTCCTAGACCATTCAAGGTCACAGAAACTAAATCATCATCTTCCACTGGCGACCCAATGGAAGCAAGTGCATCTGCGATCTTCTTCACCTTCATGTGGTAGTCATTGATGCTCATACCTTCTCTTTGCACATTGTGCAACTCTTGCTTGAGCTGCATTTTCCTGCCTTGCGTATTTGTGCTATACATTTTTGACAGAGTATCCCATGCCTCCTTTGGCGTACTTGCATCTTGAATATGCACAATTATAGAGTCTGAAATGCTGATAGACAGCCAGTACATAACTTTCCTGGCTCTCTCATGCCATGCTTTAAATGCCTGCATTTGCTGTTGATTGGGAACATCAGGAAGAACTGGTTCTTCTTCATTTCCTGCAACAAATTCCCAATATCCTTTTCCCATAAGGAAATTCGTCATTCTAAACTTCCATGCTTGGAAGTTGTTCTTGTCAAGCTTTTCAGTAACAATCTGTGAAAGTGAATCAGATGCCATTACAGAACACTGCAAATAATTCTGTCACTGCAAAGAACACAGCTTCAGCCTCACAAGGGCAAATCTGCAAAACTGACGAAAGTGGTATTTGACCACACAGTCACTTCCTAGTGACGATTTTGCATCAACAGGCAACAAGGATGATTCTGTAACTCCCAATGTCTCTACACACAGGCATACGATGCAATTTCTACAATAACTTTTCACCGACCTGTAGAACAGTGATCATATAATATAAAACTGGTCCTTTCCCTGAGTGCGTGCAAAAAACTTTTGCCTCCAAAACAGGCCCCGAAATGGCCTCAAATAAAAAAAACAAGGTCGCCAAGGGCTAAAGCCCTATCCTGCAACATATACTGCCCTCTTGCTTCACCGCGAAGGGCGTCTCAACCTGAGACAATGCACTCTTGCAATTTCCGGCTCTGCTACCTGCAGAGATCTGCTCCCAAAACAGAAAATGAAAGCAACACTGCTCCTCTTACCAGAACACCGCAAACTTGGTTTGCTTTCTTGAGCTCCTTACCACGAACAAGGCTCTGATACCATGTCAAGATTGTGGGAGAGAAGGAAGGAGTCTCACTTGTAGCTTTCTTGCTTGCACAATGGGGGAATACACACAGAGATGGAGGCTGAAAATAGTTTTCCTCTTCTTAGTTGTGTAAGCCAAAAGAACTCTTATACAAAGAAATAGAAGAACCCTATATATGGGTCTCAAACCAAACTCAACTAACTAAGGTGGCATACTAACTGAGCCATGAACTAGAGTAGATAAGGATAGCTGTCATCTAGCTATTATTCATGGGCAGTGTACCAACCGCATCTACAACTGACAAGTCGGTGACATAAATGCACAACGGTCACCCTGGCATATCACGAGTGGAGCTCGATATCTCAACAATTACATGTATACCCTGTCTATGAAAACCCACCTTTGTTAGATGAAGAGACTAAAATCCTTGAACCTGAAACTATTATAGATACTGACTTTATGACCACTAGAACTGGCCGTAGATATTCTAGATATTTGGTCAAGTTTAAAAACCATCCTGTTGAAGAGGCCCAATGGATGCACGCTAGAGACTTAAATGCTTTTCCCACTCTGTTAGCTCCACATTGAGCTAATAGCAATTGAGGACAATTGCTATCCCACCCCGGGGGTATGATGACAGGAGGCATATTACACGGTGGATTTCGTGCCACAGTGGATTCCGTAAACTTTTATTATCAGGGCTCATACACAAAGTGGATTCTTTCAAGATTGTCGTCGTCACTAATTACGGCAAAGCAAAAAGGACTGCGCAGCCGGGGAATCGAACCCCGCGTTTTGTTAATTTGGTGTGTACATGGGTGATTCCATAGCAGGTGATTCCACAAAATACATATTAAATTAATAAACGTTTATGAGTTTAGAGTGCGCACTCGTGATAAATTAAGGTTAGGATTGATTTCTAACCAATTGATTTAATTATGTAGCTGAAGACTGCTAGGTATTCACTTTTGTCAGTTTAATTGTATTATTTTACTAACGATTGTGAATGCTTCAGTTGATGTGTAGAGATAGCAGCAGTGGCAGTGGTTCAAGCGACAGATTGAATATCTAGGATTCATCGTATTAGCAGAAGGAATTTCAGTAGATTCAGCTAAAGTCAGAGACATTCTAGAATGGCCAACACCAACTTCTGTCAAAGAAATACGTAGCTTTCTTGGATTGATAGGATGGTACAGGATTTTCATCAAAGATTATGCTTTGATTGCAGCACCTCCGACCAATCTACTAAAGAAGCAAGTAGCAATTGTATGGTCACCTGCCAAACAAACCATCTTTGACAAACAAAAGCAAAGCTTAGTATCAACACCCATCCTAAAACTTCCTAATCTTAGTAAGGAGTTTGAAGTGGTAACTGATGCTAGCGCACTTGCTTTAGGAAGTGTGCTTATGCAAGAAGGTCATCCCGTAGCATATTTTTCAAGGAAATTGAAGAGCCATGAAATGAATTATGCTACCCATGATCTGGAGCTATTGGCTGTCATCCATGCCCTCAAACTTTGGAGACATTACTTGCTAGGTAACAAATTTTCCTTAGTGACAGACCACAAGAGTCTTAAATGGACCTTCACCTAGAATGAGCTCAATATGAGGCAATGTCGATGGATCGAAGAGTTGGAAGAATATGATTTTGAAATCAAATATAGACATGGAAAAGAGAATGTGGTTGCCGATGCACTCAGTTCACAAGGCATTTCTAAATTCTCTTATTTTGCAAGATCCATCAACGGCAAGATCTCTAGCCACAAAGGTATCAATGCCAAACAACCCAAATCTTGAGCTAACTAAAGAAGAGGCATATCATGACCCCGTCTATCAGAAATTGCTAAGGGAGATTCCCATCAAGGATCAAGACCCGAAGCTAAAGACAAAGTATCAAGAATTCTCTGTCGGTAGTGGACTTGTCTACTTTAGGACAAGATTATGTATCCCTGCAAGCCAAACTCTCAAGCAGAAGATTCTTTGGGAAGCCCATGACTCCCCTTTCTCAGGACATCCTGGCTATGCCAAGACCCTTAATGCGGTCAAAAGGAGCTATTATTGGGAGAGGCTCAAGGGTGACGTTCGCAAATATGTCACGGAATGTTTGTCTTGTCAACGCATTAAGGCAGAACATGTCAAAATGCCGGGGAAATTGCAACCACTTAAAATTCCCCAAATGAAATGGGAGTTCATTAGTATGGACTTCATTATTGGCCTACCCCAAGTTCAAGGAGGATACAACTCTATTATGGTTGTAGTAGATTTTCTCACCAAGGTCGCACATCTCATCCCTGTCAAGACAAACTATAAAGCTTCAGACATCACAAGATTATTCATTAAGGAAATATTCAAACTGCATGGGTTACCCAGAAGAATCATTAGTGATCGTGACTCTCTATTCACATCACACTTTTGGAGGCTATCTTTGAGGCTATTGGAACTCAACTCTGTTTCAGTACAGCTTACCATCCCCAAACTGATGGTCAAACAAAACGAGTCAACCAAGTCATTGAAGATATGCTTAGGGCACACTGTTGTCGCAAACCCAAAGAGTGGATGCAATATTTGCCACTGGTTGAGTTTGCCTACAATGCTCCTTGTAACATGTCCCCTGTCCACTTGTAGGACACGTCTTAGCAGCCCATCGGGAAGAGAGTCTAGAAAGCGTCGCCTGGCACTCACAAGGAATGTCATGGGGTTTGCGATCAGGGACTTTCCGAGTCTACCACGAAGCGGAAGTATCTGGCCATTCCCACTTAGGACCAACCTGAATCAGGGTTTTCCTAATAGTCGAGTTTCTAGGAAGTAGTTAGTGTACCACTTTGCGCAGAAACATTAGGGTCAAAGCAGATTTACACTGCACTTGGTTCAAGGAGAATGGAAAACGAGAGGGATGCGAAGCTCAACCTCTCTGCTCGTCGTAAGGCATAGTCCCATTCCGTTCCCCTAAAACAACATAAATCGGGACTCTAACTTTATTGATTCTAGGTCATCGCTACTTCGCTATCAATTCCTTCGAGAAAAATTTCCGGCTAACCGGGACTACCCTTTTGTAGGATGGACCCAGAGTCACGTCCACCGCACTTTCCTCGGGTTGCTTAGTTATCTAATTACCTACCACATTAAGTTTGACATGCAAAAACAGCTTCCTTAATTAACCAGTTAAACACTGTTTCCTTCACGTAACTTAGGCACTAACATAGAAAAACAATGTCAAGCAAGTTCCTTTTTCAACATTTGATCTTTATTTATCATAGTCTTTGGAATACATCAAATATCCTACCCGAAGGCTATCTCAACAATCCTCAGGGATCGCTACTCCATTGACTAGTATACAGGTCTTGAGATCCCATCTCGAGTCACGTCGGCCTCTTGTGCAGGATCCGGAGGCAAGGAATTTACGGCCAGAGCCTCCTGTGGCACCCAAGCATCCTCTTGCTCCAAGCAGCACCCACTGAGAGATCTCTCGCGGTGGGTTCAGTCCACGTACCCGGTGCAGCTAACAACCCCCTTGTGTAGGGTCAGGTAGACAGTCGAAGGTAACTGAAATTGCCTCTCCCTCCAGGATTTTAACCTGAAGCATTAGTTGTTTTTCTTGAATTAGTTCCTTGAGCAAAGAAGTACAAACAATGCACTTAAGTGTATAATCACGAGCATTCTAATGGTCGTTCATACAACCAACTACTAAGATGTGATTCCTTTTCCTCGAATACTCCCAGCATTCGATCCTGGATCATTCGCGACTTGGCAATATCCCAAAGGTTTAGCAAGATGGATTGCTTGTTTACCCCTTTTTCCTTGGGTTAGGGTTTATGCCCTGTTGACCCCAAATTGTCACTACCTTAGGTTTCCTTATATTATAGTCAAATAGATCCTAGACAACCCGGTCGTCCTAACTTGGTTGGTCAATTTTCTTCTTGGCAATTCACCATTGCCCTCAGCTTGAAAAATCAGTTCCCAAGAGGGAGTGTTGTAGTAGGGCAACTACTCATTTCTTAGAGAATCTAATTTGTAATTAGAACTCGCCAATCTTGTCTAAGGTCTAGCAATATTATCTTGTGATTTAGACGCAAGAGCATATGACCTTGCAGGCTTGTTGCACGAGATAGGTGTCAGTAACTAACTTGAGAGATTATATCTCTCATCATACGGTATTTCTTGATCAAGAATACCTTTGATCAAGATATAGGGTTTGGGAATCCTATTGACCCCAATCCAAAACCCTAATCCTACTAGGTTGATTGATGCCAGGAGGCATATTCCACGGTGGATTCCGTGCCACGGTGGATTCCGTGAGGTTTTACGGTGGATTCCGTAAACTTAGATGACCGGGGCTCATACACAAAGAGGATTCTTTGTGCGAGAAGTTGATGGGGACGCCTGTCCTTTTCGGGCGTTTCATTAATTTAGTGTGTACATGGGTGATTCCATAGCGGGTGATTCCGCAAAATACATATTAAATTAATAAACGTTTATGAGTTTAGAGTGCGCACTCGTAATAAATTAAGGGTAGGATTTATTTCTAACCAGTTGATTTATTTATGTAGCTGAAGACTGCTAGGTATTCACTTTTATCGGTTTAATTGTATTATTTTACTAACAATTGTGAATGCTTCAGTTGATGTGTAGAGATAGCAGCAGTGGCGGAGGAAAGCATTGGAGTCTAGCGAGTATTCGATCTATGCATTATATTTTGATAGGCGCCACGCCTATATTTTGTCGTCTATTGAGACATTGATTATTGATTATTATTTTGTATGCGCCTATGCGCACGGATATGTTATTTCTATTTGGGACATTGTGTTGGGCGTGCTAGACTCTATGGGCACCGTCCATTAGCTTTATTTCCTATTTTTGTAAAAGGCAAACTCAAAAGCTAAAAGCTTGTCGTATTTTTGTAAATTGGGCTATTATTGAGCATGAAGATGGAAATATACATAAAATACATGCTTTGTGAAGCGCTCACACAAGGCATGGGGGGAGATTGAACCCAATTGGTCTCTTGCTTCTTGTCGTTCATGCTTTTACATTGTTTTTTGTGCAAAAAGGTAGATTTCATTGTTCTTGGGGACCTTCCGGGATTCACTACATACTGCGACGGATCTGCGCACCAGTGGTATCAGAGCGGAGCTGAGATCAAGAGCTTCCAATCGCTACCCATCTCGTGCGAAGGTGGAGCTCCTGGAACGATCGAGCTCTATAGTCAATCTCGTCGCGAACCGTCGATATAGGCAGACTTCTGGCGATCAAGAACCCCTGTTTCTACTCTCAGATTGTGAAGGACCAGGCTGTACAGGCGGAGGACCACGCATTCATCTCCTTCATCAAGTCGTCAAAAAACAGTGAGCAAACTCCATAAACCAACTTTTTCAAAGCTTAATTGTTAAGCTTATAAGCTTAAAAAGAAGCTTATAGCTTCAAATTCTCAATCGTGAGGTCTCAGAGGACCTCCGATTTTTTCGCGTGGCGGAAAAAATGCCCCCCCCCACGTACTGCGCTGTTTTTTCTAAATTACCCCCTCTTCCATAGCTTAAGCTATTAAGCTTAAGTCATTAAGCTTTCATCAAGCTACACAAGGCAAGCAAGTCAATAAACTTCAGGTCTTGCACTTCCGAAGTCAAGTCCTGCAAGTCGACTGGAATCAAGTTCTGCAAGTTCACTAAGTTCTGCAAGTCTGCAACTCTGCAAGTCGGCTAAGTCTGCAACTCTGCAAGTCAGACTAGTCAATTAGAGTCAGAACTGACTAGTGCTCAAAACTCCTAGAAGGGCTGTTCCTGCGCAGAAGCTCTGAACTGCAAAGTTGTTCGTGGCAAGGTATGATATGCCAGGAGGCATATTCCACGGTGGATCCCGTGCCATGGTGGATTCCGTGAGGTTTTACGGTGGATTCCGTAAACTTAGATGACTGGGGCTCATACACAAAGAGGATTCTTTGTGCGAGAAGTTGATGGGGACGCCTGTCCTTTTCGGGCATTTCATTAATTTAGTGTGTACATGGGTGATTCCATAGCGGGTGATTCCGCAAAATACATATTAAATTAATAAACGTTTATGAGTTTAGAGTGCGCACTCGTAATAAATTAAGGGTAGGATTTATTTCTAACCAGTTGATTTATTTATGTAGCTGAAGACTGCTAGGTATTCACTTTTATCGGTTTAATTGTATTATTTTACTAACAATTGTGAATGCTTCAGTTGATGTGTAGAGATAGCAGCAGTGGCGGAGGAAAGCATTGGAGTCTAGCGAGTATTCGATCTATGCATTATATTTTGATAGGCGCCACGCCTATATTTTGTCATCTATTGAGACATTGATTATTGATTATTATTTTGTATGCGCCTATGCGCACGGATATGTTATTTCTATTTGGGACATTGTGTTGGGCGTGCTAGACTCTATGGGCATCGTCCATTAGCTTTATTTCCTATTTTTGTAAAAGGCAAACTCAAAAGCTAAAAGCTTGTCGTATTTTTGTAAATTGGGCTATTATTGAGCATGAAGATGAAAATATACATAAAATACATGCTTTGTGAAGCGCTCACACAAGGCATGGGGGGGGATTGAACCCAATTTGTCTCTTGCTTCTTGTCGTTCATGCTTTTACATTGTTTTTTGTGCAAAAAGGTAGAGTTCATTGTTCTTGGGGACCTTCCGGGATTCACTACGTGAGCATACTACCACGGATTTGCGCACCAGTGGTATCAGAGCGGAGCTGAGATCAAGAGCTTCCAATCGCTACCCATCTCGTGCGAAGGTGGAGCTCCTGGAACGATTGGGCTCTATAGTCAATCTCGTCGCGAACCGTCGATATAGGCAGACTTCTGGCGATCAAGAACCCCTGTTTCTACTCTCAGATTGCGAAGGACCAGGCTGTACAGGCGGAGGACCACGCATTCATCTCCTTCATCAAGTCGTCAAAAAACAGTGAGCAAACTCCATAAACCAACTTTTTCAAAGCTTAATTGTTAAGCTTATAAGCTTAAAAAGAAGCTTATAGCTTCAAATTCTCAATCGTGAGGTCTCAGAGGACCTCCGATTTTTTCGCGTGGCGGAAAAAACGCCCCCCCCCACGTACTGCACCGTTTTTTCTAAATTACCCCCTCTTCCATAGCTTAAGCTATTAAGCTTAAGTCATTAAGCTTTCATCAAGTTACACAAGGCAAGCAAGTCAATAAACTTCAGGTCTTGCACTTCCGAAGTCAAGTCCTGCAAGTCGACTGGAATCAAGTTCTGCAAGTTCACTAAGTTCTGCAAGTCTGCAACTCTGCAAGTCGGCTAAGTCTGCAACTCTGCAAGTCAGACTAGTCAATTAGAGTCAGAACTGACTAGTGCTCAAAACTCCTAGAAGGGCTGTTCCTGCGCAGAAGCTCTGAACTGCAAAGTTGTTCGTGGCAAGGTATGATATGCCAGGAGGCATATTCCACGGTGGATTCCGTGCCACGGTGGATTCCGTGAGGTTTTACGGTGGATTCCGTAAACTTAGATGACCGGGGCTCATACACAAAGAGGATTCTTTGTGCGAGAAGTTGATGGGGACGCCTGTCCTTTTCGGGCGTTTCATTAATTTAGTGTGTACATGGGTGATTCCATAGCGGGTGATTCCGTAAAATACATATTAAATTAATAAACTTTTATGAGTTTAGAGTGCGCACTCGTAATAAATTAAGGGTAGGATTTATTTCTAACCAGTTGATTTATTTATGTAGCTGAAGACTGCTAGGTATTCACTTTTATCGGTTTAATTGTATTATTTTACTAACAATTGTGAATGCTTCAGTTGATGTGTAGAGATAGCAGCAGTGGCGGAGGAAAGCATTGGAGTCTAGCGAGTATTCGATCTATGCATTATATTTTGATAGGCGCCACGCCTATATTTTGTCGTCTATTGAGACATTGATTATTGATTATTATTTTGTATGCGCCTATGCGCACGGATATGTTATTTCTATTTGGGACATTGTGTTGGGCGTGCTAGACTCTATGGGCACCGTCCATTAGCTTTATTTCCTATTTTTGTAAAAGGCAAACTCAAAAGCTAAAAGCTTGTCGTATTTTTGTAAATTGGGCTATTATTGAGCATGAAGATGGAAATATACATAAAATACATGCTTTGTGAAGCGCTCACACAAGGCATGGGGGGAGATTGAACCCAATTGGTCTCTTGCTTCTTGTCGTTCATGCTTTTACATTGTTTTTTGTGCAAAAAGGTAGATTTCATTGTTCTTGGGGACCTTCCGGGATTCACTACATACTGCGACGGATCTGCGCACCAGTGGTATCAGAGCGGAGCTGAGATCAAGAGCTTCCAATTGCTACCCATCTCGTGCGAAGGTGGAGCTCCTGGAACGATCGAGCTCTATAGTCAATCTCGTCGCGAACCGTCGATATAGGCAGACTTCTGGCAATCAAGAACCCCTGTTTCTACTCTCAGATTGCGAAGGACCAGGCTGTACAGGCGGAGGACCACGCATTCATCTCCTTCATCAAGTCGTCAAAAAACAGTGAGCAAACTCCATAAACCAACTTTTTCAAAGCTTAATTGTTAAGCTTATAAGCTTAAAAAGAAGCTTATAGCTTCAAATTCTCAATCGTGAGGTCTCAGAGGACCTCCGATTTTTTCGCGTGGCGGAAAAAACGCCCCCCCCACGTACTGCGCCGTTTTTTCTAAATTACCCCCTCTTCCATAGCTTAAGCTATTAAGCTTAAGTCATTAAGCTTTCATCAAGTTACACAAGGCAAGCAAGTCAATAAACTTTAGGTCTTGCACTTTCGAAGTCAAGTCCTGCAAGTCGACTGGAATCAAGTTCTGCAAGTTCACTAAGTTCTGCAAGTCTGCAACTCTGCAAGTCGGCTAAGTCTGCAACTCTGCAAGTCAAACTAGTCAATTAGAGTCAGAACTGACTAGTGCTCAAAACTCCTAGAAGGGTTGTTCCTGCGCAGAAGCTCTGAACTGCAAAGTTGTTCGTGGCAAGGTATGATATGCCAGGAGGCATATTCCACGGTGGATTCCGTGCCACGGTGGATTCCGTGAGGTTTTACGGTGGATTCCGTAAACTTAGATGACCGGGGCTCATACACAAAGAGGATTCTTTGTGCGAGAAGTTGATGGGGATGCCTGTCCTTTTCGGGCATTTCATTAATTTAGTGTGTACATGGGTGATTCCATAGCGGGTGATTCCGCAAAATACATATTAAATTAATAAACGTTTATGAGTTTAGAGTGCGCACTCGTAATAAATTAAGGGTAGGATTTATTTCTAACCAGTTGATTTATTTATGTAGCTGAAGACTGCTAGGTATTCACTTTTGTTGGTTTAATTGTATTATTTTACTAACGATTGTGAATGCTTCAGTTGATGTGTAGAGATAGCAGCAGTGGCGGAGGAAAGCATTGGAGTCTAGCGAGTATTCGATCTATGGATTATATTTTAATAGGCACCACGCCTATATTTTGTCATGTCTATTGAGACATTGATTATTGATTATTATTTTGTATGCGCCTATGCGCACGGATATGTTATTTCTATTTGGGACATTGTGTTGGGCATGCTAGACTCTATGGGCACCGTCCATTAGCTTTATTTCCTATTTTTGTAAAAGGCAAACTCAAAAGCTAAAAGCTTGTCATATTTTTGTAAATTGGGCTATTATTGAGCATGAAGATGGAAATATACATAAAATACATGCTTTGTGAAGCGCTCACACAAGGCATGGGGAGAGATTGAACCCAATTGGTCTCTTGCTTCTTGTCGTTCATGCTTTTGCATTGTTTTTTGTGCAAAAAGGTAGAGTTCATTGTTCTTGGGGACCTTCCGGGATTCACTACGTGAGCATACTGCGACGGATCTGCGCACCACTGATAAACGATTTGGCCCTAGGGTCCCTGAATTCCTTGCGGAAGTCTAGCATTTGGTCATCTGATCATTAGGGTGAGAACCCTAGATGATTCTTGCACGGTCGTTTAGATAACCCTAACATTTCGTGAATGTGGGTTGAAATTTTAAGATTGAAAATATTGAATCGGCATCCTAAGTGTGATACTAAGCGGAATTTTAACATAACTTAACCTAACCTAGCACATTGAGGTGATCGTCGTACGCTAACTATTCATGTCTTTATGAATCTCATGTGAGTTACTCAATTACATGCGATTTACTTAATTGATCTAACTATCTTACAAATAAAGATGATCCTTCCTTTAGAGATGCAAATACTTCCCTCTAAAATTTGCAAGAACTTTCCTTAAAAGATGAAAGTAACTGCAAGATGCATGAGATGTATCATTCCATGCGAATATGCAATTTCAAGACCACTTTATGCAACTATAGGATCTACAATGATCTTTCTTTTCCTTGCCCTATACGATATTGATTGACATTCAGAACTATTTCTTATAAACCCTATGTTTATGCATTGAATTCAAAGCTTTTGTATTTTTAATGAAGATGCATCATTTCCCAATTGCGAATTTTTGATAAAAGAACTCTATGCATGAATGCATCATTCTTTCATGAGCAGATGCCAATGAATACATAATTGATTTAATCCTTCCTTTATCACTTAACTCAACCTAAAATGTAACTATCATTGCATGCGAATTGCATACTATATGTTTTTTTTTGTCAAAGTTCATAATCCTTTTCCTTTCATTGCAACTATTTAGTCATCATTAAATGACCTTTTACAATCATCCTATATATGAGTCACAACCAGGTATTTATTACATAAGTGCATCATGTGCTATATGCTCTATCCTTTGCATGATGCAACAAGGATGCCTTTACACAATTGCATCTTTTATCTTATGCATCATATGTTCAAAAATGCGACTACCCTTGGCCATCGAAGTGCAAGCAATGAAAGTACCTCGTCATGCAACTGAACTTTTTAAATCGAAACAAGTATGTAAATTTTCCAATGCATTTAAGTTTCTCTATGTGAATTAAAACATGCTTTATGCATCCTTTCCATACGAGGATATTTTTTGGAACCTGGGCATTTAGTATCGGGGCATTGACCACTCTCGTGCTTGGGGTGGAAGCTCCCGCGTGTGCTCCTCTCGATTTTTTCTTAGGAGCCATTGACAAAATTAATATCGACTCAGCAACTCTCCCTTGGCTCCCTTACGAGTTCCAAATTACTAGCAGCCCGGAATCTCCTTCGCAGCGCAGGAATTAAGCCCTGCAGAACACGATCTAGGAATTTCGGAAGCCGCGGGTGGACTTGGTCTAGAGGAACTTCAATAGAAGCTTCTCAAGCTTCTGGTTTATCAGAGATGACGTGATTGATGTTGATGACTAATAAGGTGATGATGGTGAAGATGATGATAAACAAACGTGTGAGGATGAAGAAGATGATGGTGACGGCAGTAGCCTGGTGACGATGGCGGTAGTTTGGCAGCGCGGGTAGTAGCTGATGGCACTGGCAGCAGCTCGATGCCGTGGCGACAGGCCTAGACGATGCCCCCCTTTGAAGTTTGGGAGGGGGGTCATATAAGGTGGAGGTGGGGGGGTGTGGGGGTGGCCACACAGGTGGCAGTCGCATGCTCTCCTCCCCATGCCCCTCCATAAGCTCATACACACACACTCTCTCTCCCCACCATGCAACGGGTGAAAGAGAGGGAATTTATAAAAAAAAATTGCAATTGTTCATTATCCTTTTTCTTGGGGGGAGTTCCTATGGAGGTTTGCGGTTTTGTGAGCCATGGTTTCAAATGCACAACACGGGGGATGGTATTGTTAATACACGAGGATGGAGCACTTAGGCCAAAGTTTTTTTTTGTTACGGGAGATTACTTCAAATTGCTTTTGCACGGGATCTAGGGTCTTATAATATTCTGTTGTAGAAATATTACACTTCTTACCAACAAAGTATTCAGATGACCCCTTTTCAAGCATTGTATGGGCACAATTGTCATACCCCTTTGAGCTTCTCGGATCCAACTTTGAGAGTAGAAGCTTCAAGGAAAATGCTGGAAGACATGGATGATTAAATTAAATCAATAAGACAAGACATCCAAGCTGCCATGGATAGACAGAAGGCTTACACTGACTTGAGACAGCAAGACAGATCCTTCGTTGAAGGTGATATGGTCTTCATCCGCGTACACCCTAAAAAGAGTTCATTGTCCTTGGGAGAGTACAAGAAGCTAAGTCCGAGGTATTGTGGGCCTTATAAGATCACTAAGTGTCTAGGACCTAAGACTACAGCTGCCCGCAACCCTAAAGATTCATAATGTATTCCATGTTAGCCTATTGAAAAAGTATCTACCTAGTTCGAACCATGTACTTGATGATTAGCAAATTGTAATGCCTAGCTAAGGAGTCCTTGAACTACGGCCTGATAGAGTCCTAGATGTCAGGGAGAGACATTTGAGGTCAAGGACCTTGAGAGAGTACCTCATCCAGTGGAAAGATTATCTCGAAGAGGATGCCACCTGGATGGATGAAGATACTCTCAACCAACAATACCCCCAAGTCCTTTTGAGATGAGGACATCTCAATTCCTCTAAGGGGGAGAGGATGTAATATGCACGTGCCTTTCCTTCCCCCCCCTCGCATAGGAACTCCCCCCACCCTT
The DNA here is from genome assembly GCF_053477565.2 of Lygodium microphyllum. Classification (NCBI taxonomy): domain Eukaryota; kingdom Viridiplantae; phylum Streptophyta; class Polypodiopsida; order Schizaeales; family Lygodiaceae; genus Lygodium; species Lygodium microphyllum. The sequence goes on along the minus strand of NC_141135.1, from coordinate 200,779,596 downwards.
TTAATGGGAAAAAAGTTATTATTAATGAAAAGTTTTTTCCCTCTCTCTCTCCCCACCGATAGCACGTCCGGGAGAGAGAGAGAGAGGGAGTGATGGGGTTGGTAATGGGGGGCATGCAGCCCCCCAGGTGGGAGGGGTGGCCATGCCACCCACCTCCTTCCCCTCCTATAAAAGGGGAGGCTCCTCCCCTCCCTCATCTACAGAGAGACTAAGTGCCCCCCCCACCTGATCGCCAATCAGTTGCGGGCCCGTGAGGAGAAAAAGAGGTAGAGGAGGGGAGGGGGAGAAAAGAGAAGAAGAGAAGGAGAGAGAGAAGGGAGAAGAAGAAGAAGAAGAGAAGAAGGAGAAGAGGAGGAAAAGAGGTAGAAGAGGAAGAGGAGAGGGAGAGAAGAGGAGAAGGGGAGAGAGAGAGAGAGAGTAGGAGAAGAAGATAAAAGAAGAAGAGGAGGAAGGAGATAGGGAGAGAGAAGAAGAGAAGGAGAGGGAGAGAGAGAAGGAGAAGAGGAAGAGAAGAAGAAGAAGAATAGGAAGAGAGAGAGTATGAGTAGGAAAGAAGAAAAGAAGAAGAAGAGGGAGAGAGAGGGAAGGAGAAGAGAAGAAGAAGAGGAGAGAGAGAGAGAGAGGGGGAGGGAGAGAGTTGGTGAGAGGTGAAGGTTTGAGCAGCCACACTCAAACAACTCCCTCGGTGAAGGACCCCCATCTAACGATCTTTCCTACCGGATCCTATCGTTCTAAAAGCCATTAAGGTCTGGATTGTCCAATCTCCGCGTGGCAAATGGCTCCCAAGAAGAAAGCCGTGGGAAGCGTAGGTGCCAAAGCTACCATTGGTACCGGTAATGCGGGAGAGGCAAGCGGAGTGACCAACGTAACGAATGCCCCTACGATCACAAATCAAACCCAGGTTCTTTAAGCTTTATAATTAATTATGTATTATTTCTCGTGGAAGAAATGAAGGGGTTAGCTACGTGTATGAAACTAGGACGAGTCTTAGGATATTTGTTTACTCTAAGAGCTAGGTTGCATGCGTGAAATGGTAGAGTATGGAGTTCGCATAAGTTTATATGCATGAAATGATAGCTTTTACACACATAAAATGATAAGTTTTTTGTATTATTTTACATAAAATAATAGCCTTTAAACCAATTCAGTGCATGAATAGGCATTTAGAATTCATGTTTCGCAATCATGATTAAAAGAAACACATGAAATGTTAGTTTCTGTTCGTAAGATACATTTTGGAAAAAAAACTAGACTTTCATATACACGTCACATGTGATTCGGTGCATTAGGAATAAGTATTCGTTGCCAAGTATGAAGAGAGTTAAAGGTTATTTAGGATGTACAAATACACTAAATACACCATGTGCATGATGGGTAAGGATGATTGGGAAACTCCGCATAGTACCACACTAAGAGAGAGATGGAAGGGACGCATGCATCTAGAATGTATCTTGAAGGCCTAGATGAAGAGTCCTGTGTTGCCAAGTGTGTTAACTGAACTTGGTTAGAATTGTATCAATGCCCAGCAACCCTATCCTTGAATTAGCAAAGGAGGAGGCTAGCCATGAGCCAAAATATCTGAAGACGATGAAGAAGATCTTAGGGAAGGACCAAAACCCCAAATTTAAGGTCAAATATCAAGAATTTTCTATGAATGAGGGACTTGTCTACTTTAGGACAAGATTGTGCATACCCTCAAGCAGGAAGCTCAAACAGAGAATACTTTGAGAAGCACATGATTTCCCCTTTTTAGGCCATGCCGAATATGTCAAGACCCTTAACATGATCAAGAAGAGCTACCATTGGGAAAGGTTTAAGGGAGATGTGCTCAAATATGTCACAAAATGTTTGTCTTGCCAGCGGATTAAAGCAAAACATGTCAAGATGCCTGGAAGTTGCATCCTCTTGGCATTCCCCATATGAAGTGGAAATTTATCAGCATGGACTTTGTTGTTGGATTACCTTCGGTCCATGGAGGATACAACTCAATTATGGCTATAGTAGACATGCTCACTAAGGTTTCACACCTCATTCCAGTCAAGAAAAACTATAAAGCTTCAGACATTGCCAGTTTATTCATCAAGGAGATATTCAGACTGCATGGGTTACTTAGAAGGATCATTAATGACTGTGATTCCCTGTTCACATCTCACTTTTGGAGAGGGATATTCAAGGCCATTGGGACTTAACTTTGCTTCACATCTCACTTTTGGATAGGGATATTCAAGGCCATTGGGACTTAACTTTGCATGGGTTACTTAGAAGGATCATTAATGATCGCGATTCCCTCTTCGCATCTCACTTTTCGATAGGGATATTCAAGGCCATTGGGACTTAACTTTGCATGGGTTACTTAGAAGGATCATTAATGATCGCGATTCCCTCTTCGCATCTCACTTTTGGAGAGGGATATTCAAGGCCATTGGGACTTAACTTTGCTTCAGTACAACCTATCACCCTCAAGATGATGGCCAAACAGAGAGAGTCAACCAAGTCATTGAAGACATTCTTAGGGCATATTGCTGTCGTGAACCTAGGAAATGGATCCAATATCTACCATTGGTAGAGTTTGCCTATAAAGCTTCCTACCAACAACAAAGCATCCAAATGACACCTTTTCAAGCATTGTATGGGCATGACTGCCGTACTCCATTCAACTTCTCAAATCCTACCTTGAGGGTAGAAGCTTCCAAAGAAATGCTGAAGGAGATGGATGAGTAGGTCAAGGCCATCAGACAAGATATTAGAGCCACCAAGGATAGGCAGAAGGCCTATGCCAATCTAAATAGACAATACTGACTCTTCAAAGAAGGGGATATGGTCTTTATTCACGTACGACTCTAGAAGAGTTCCTTATCACTGGGAGAGTTCAAGAAACTAAGTCCAAGGTGTTGCAAACCCTACATGATCCTCAAGTGTCTAGGGCCCAATGCTTACAAACTCCAAATCCCTAAGAACATAAAGTTTCACAATGTATTCCATGTTAGCCTACTAAAGAAATATGTGTCCAATCCTAGCCAGGTACTCAATGATCAACAAGCTGTAGTGCCAACCCAAGGAGTCCTTGAGCTCTGGCTAGATAGAATCCTAGACTCGGGAAAAGAGATTGAGGAGTAGAACCCTCAAAGGACACCTCATCCAGTGGAAGGACTATCCAGAAGAAGATGCCACATGGATTGACGAGAGTACTCTCAACCAACAATACCCCCAATTCCTTTCGAGATGAGGACATCTCCATTCCTTAAGGGGGGAAGGATGTAGTAGGCCGCCGTCCCCCACCACCATAGTGACACCCCCCCTTTTTTTTTACGCCGTCATCGCCAACATCTGAATTTCCTTTTTCTCCTTAAGAATTTAAAAAATGAAATTATATCATTCTATTATTGCATTCCCCCCTATCAACGTCATTGGTTGGCAGAGAGAGGGGTAGTTGAAATGGGAGAAATCATTGGTGAGGGAAACGATGAGTGGGGCTGGAGGAGGAGATTGCGATAGATAAACCGAAGTTAACAAAGTGCAGACGTAGGTAGAGATGACAATGACAAGAGTGGGAGTGGAACTCCAAGTCGACACTAAGAAAAGGCAGGGAGATGATGAAAACCCCCCCATTTATTACCACCTTACCCTTTATAAATCTCCCTCCCCCTCCTTGGGGAGGGTATGATAATTCTCTCCTTTATTTTTTCCCCCTCCTTGAGCAACAATGGGCATTCTTCTTTACCCACGTTGTTGCTAAGCTTGAGAAAGAGAGAGAGAGAGAGAGAGAGAGAGAGAGAGAGAGAGAGAGAGAGAGAGAGAGAGAGAGAGAGAGAGAGAGAGAGAGAGAGAGAGAGAGAGAGAGAGAGAGAGAGAGAGAGAAGAGAGAGAGGTAGTGAAGGAGAGAAAGAGAGAGAGAGGAGAGGGAAGAGAAATCTAGAATAAGAGAGGAAGAGAGAAAGAGAGACAGGAGGCCCAAGGACAATTCCTTCCTTGGGCAAAGGATCGAGTACCCTCTACCCCATTGCGATCTTTGTAACCTCTCCATAGATTCCCTCAAATTGAAAAGGAGACCACGAAAGTCAAGACAAGGCATAGGGAACTCCGGAACCAAGGAGTCCTTTGAAGGAAGTCAAGGTTGCTTCCAACTCCAAAATGGCCCCAAAGCCTAAGCTCCCAGGTAACTAGAAAAGCCACAACTACGGGAGAAGAATTGGAAAATACGCCACTATCAACATGAACGGTTTATTAGGCAAAAACGCTAACCCGACTCTCCAAAATCAGGTACTGCTACCATGTCTAGAAAAATGAAATCGGATATTTAAGCATAGGCATTATTAGGAAGAAAGTCATGCCTCGCATCGGGTAATTTGCATATTTTGAAAGGTATTCGAAAAGGGTTTAATAATCATGAGTTGTCGGAAATAGATTGAGTATCTAAGATTATAGCATAAACAAGTCAAGTATTAGGATCTAACTTTCGTAGATGCATCATAGATTGTCGAGGAACATGAATATTCCACATAGGACAACTATACTCCATAGTCCATCATGGAGAATTAACTTGCATTTACAACGAACGCATGTACAATTGCATTTGAATAATTAGGTCATGCTTTCTGAGTTGCATAAATGTACTAGAAGGGATTTTTATGAATAGGGATCTCACATTGCATCGACAACTCAGGGAAGACTTGCGTTGGGACTTGAACGGCATCATGAATAGCTTCAATTGCACCACATAATGGGGTATGCATCTAAAAAGGTAGATTAGGATGCACACATGAAATGTTGAGCTTGTTTGAAAGGAATAGTTTGGTAAATGAGGTCCTGGCCGATAAGCAAAGACAAGGTTTAGCTCAACCCACCTAGGACCTTAGTCGCAAAATAAATCGGTTTGTCCTTACGACCATATTTTGACTTGGAGTCAACATGCTCTTTGGTCTCTACCCCAAGGTTTAGCCAACCCACCTAGGACCTTAGTCGCAAAATAAATCGGTTTGTCCTTATGACCATATTTTGACTTGGAGTCAACATGCTCTTTGGTCTCTACCCCAATAGCCAACCGCGATGAAGCCCAAAACACGCTTAGGTATATTATTTCCAGAATATGAAACATCTCAAAACTAACACACGGAAGATCGAATGTAGTATCCACAAGGAGAATGACTACTAGCCAAGCTACATTCAATGTTGTAGCTATTTTAGAATGGTAAATAGACCTGGTTTATGTTGTCTTGCAAGAGGAGTAAATATAAGTTTCCGTTATCTTGAAGATGAGGAGACCCTAGGGTGAGCTTAGAACTCGATAGAGCTCTAAGATAGAAAATATAATTACCAATTGACCCAACAAAACCCTAGATCAAGATCTTAAGATAGGGGGACCAAAGGATAGTAACCCAAGGGAGCCATCATTTGAAACTATAGTGAAATTGCTCTATCCTAATACATGAGGTCGAGAAGAGGGTATTCTCTCTCCCCCGATAAATAATGGAAAATGACGCCAAGGCAGGAATGATCAAGAAAGGCGACGTTAGTGTCAAAGATGAGGACTTCACCTTAGCAAATGTCTTGAGAGCACTTTCCTTCGTTGTTTGTTTGTGCTTGTAAATCTAGGTTCAATGTCTTTGAAAGGAATGAATGACCCAAGAGCATAATAGAAAATTGAATAATGATTCAAGTTGAATTCAAGGAGGGCACGCCAAGCTACCCCCAACTGGTCGCCAACCCTAGCCAAGGGGGTTCCAAATAAGTGTGATGGGAACGTGGACCGAACCGGCCACGAGAGGTCTCTCCGTAGGTTAGTTCGAATGTAGAAGGACTCTTGGATGCTAGGGGGGGCTGTGGCTGTAAATTCCCTGCCTCCAGGTCCTACTTAAACAATCTACATGACTCAGGATAGACTCTCGAGGCCCTGTTACTAGTGCAAGGGCAAAAACTTGGAGGAAATAAGATGCATCCCCACGAATTGCGAAATTTATCCTTTTTTTATGAGACTTGTATTTTAGTTAAGATGATAATATAAAGTTTACTTCCAAGAAACTTACATGGATTGTTTTTGTGTGAGTGCCATAAGTTACGCAAACGAACCCTATTTCCTAAAAGGCTTAATTAAGGAAGTTGTTTTTAAATGTCCCACATAAATGTGATAGGACCTAATTAGGTAACTAAAGAATGCCCATTGAGGGAAGCGGGTAGGCGGGTCCGTCCTGCGGTAGGGTGGTCCCAAAGAACTGGGAGGCTTCTCGTTGGATTCTACCGGCGGCATTCAACCTTCAGGAATCGTTAAGTTGGAACCCGACTCATGCCATTTTAGGGTACGGGATTGGGACTATGCCTTATGGGCAAAGAGGTTGAGCAATGCATCCCTCTCATTTCCCATTCTCTTTGAACCAAGTGCGGTATGGATCTGCTTCGGATTGGGTATCTTTGCATAAGGTAGGATGTCCAAAACATGATGTTAGAATGCTGTTAGGAGACTTTGGCCCTAGGAACCCAAATTTCAGGTCGATCCTAGTGGGTTCGCCGTGAACCTTGTTCCGTTGCGAGGTGGACTCAAGAAACCCTAGACGACAAACCCCATGACATTCCTTGGGAGTGCCAGGCGGCAACGCTTAGATTCGTTTCTCGATGGACCGCTATAACATGCTTGGACAACCGACAGGCGAGCACATCACAATATGGAAAATCTCTTGACTTTACAGGGTTTAGTAATACTGATTGGACTGGTTGTGCCTATGACAGGAGGTCAACCACTGGTTATGCATTTGGATTGGCCAACAGTACGATTAGTTGACAAAGTAAGAAACAACTTAGTGTTGCATTGTCAAGTTCAGAAGCTAAGTACAAAGGAGCTGCCTTAGCGGCTTGTGAAGCAGTTTGGTTAATGAAACTGCTGAAAGACTTGGGAATACAGCTAGAAAGCAGAGTGAGATTGCATTGTGATAACCTCAACAGTGTTATGTTGGCTAGCAATCATGTCTACCATGCCATGTCTAAACATATTGAGGTTCACTACCATTTCATTAGAGAAATGGTTCTTACATGGAAGATCGACTTGATTCATCTGAAGACTGAAGACCAGATAGCAAATATATTTACCAAGTCAGTTCGTAAAGAAAATTTCATATACTTTAGACAACTACTTGAAGTTTATCAGATGGTTTGAGCTTGAGGGGGAGTGTTAGAATATCAAGCTCCTGTTACTCTTCAGTCAATCTATCTTTATGTGTGTGATACAACTGTACACATGTACGTCATTCAATAAGTCAGTGTAGTCAATGACTTAACCACAGTTATTCTTGGTTAGTCATACCTATGTTTAAAAGTCTCTTTCAGTCAGTATGATTTCCAACAAGTTTAAGTTCTCTTTGGATCTTGTTGGGACAATTATAATGGATATGTCCAATGTTGTGGCACTAGAACCATTGATGTTTAGGGTTCTTTGGACATTCCCTTTTGAAATGACCAAACTCCTTGCAATAGAAACAACATGGGGCTTTATCACTTGGGTTCACAAGATTCTTGGTTGTCTTTGGTAGGATTTTCTTCTTTAGACCAAATTGTCCTAGGATCCTTTTTGTGGACCGAAGTGGTCCTTTATCTTGGAAACTCTCTTTTTGAATTGTCCTCTTTTTAGATCTAGACTGAGATCCATGGACAATTAACTTTGCTTGTAATACCAAAGAATACTCCTAAGATTTGACATTCTGGTAAGACCCAATCTATATTAGTCGAGAAGAAACAACTTAGGAAAAATTCATTACAAGTTATAACTATCATTCCTTGCTAAGGCATCTTTGATTACTCGTAAGTTTTAGGCTCAAAATTGATGCAACTCATATTACTTGGGTTAACTGTAGTTACAAGAGTAAGGTTTATTTCAATACATGTTGTATTACATGTTGCTAAAAATTTTCTAGGATTCCTAATCATCCTGAAGAGGTGTAGTGGGTTCTAGGTCTTAGTCTTCATCTGATTCCTCTATATATCCATAGACTGTGCCTGTGTAGCTTCGTTTGTGCCCTAGCTCATTGCAGTGGAAGCATTGATGGTTGGAGCATCTCCTAGGGATGTGCCCTATCCCTCGGCACTTGTGGCATCTCTTGCCCTAGTCTCGGGAATCATCTTTGTTACAATTGCCCAATTTAAGTTCTTGGATGATTGGCTTTGCTCAGAGTAATGCATCTTGCAAGTCTATTGGATGCATTGCCTCAAGATAGTGGTTCAGAGGAGTGTTCATGCCATGGCAAAACTTGGATACTTCTTGCACAATATCCATGGGCAATGCATATTTTAGTAAGTTACAAACTTTTAGTAGGCTTCCAAGGTATCATTTGCATACATCTTTTAGCTGAGCCCAAGTGACAACGGCTTTAGAAATACCTTGATCTTTGCACAATTGCTTCTACCATATCTGAGCTTGGCCAACTAACTTAAGTTTTAAGTTTGGCTATCATTGCTTGATTGGAAGAAGTAGTTCCCGCAGTAAAGAAATAATCATTCATCAACTCAATCCATATCTCCACCTCCGTTGCGATGTCTATCGCTTTTCCACCAAAATCGAGTGCCTTAATCTACTTGAGAAGGAATTTCTTCTCTTGCATGTCAGTATTCGTGGGTGCAGAAGGTGCTCGACAATCAAGCCATACCATTTTGGTTATTCTGTTTAGGATATGTCTACGAACCATACATTAATTTTTTACACATCATTACAAAGTTTTGCTCTAATACCAACTATAATGTACCCACCTATCAATTGTCTAGGCATGTTTTTTAGCGGTTCATCGAGAGACAAACTACTACGCAAATCGGATGCTATATGCATGCATAGTGAACGCCGAAAGATCCCCAAGAACAAAGAACTCTACAAAAGCTTCATAAAAGCAAGAAGAGAGGTTGCACGACAAGAGACAAGAAGACCAATTGGGTGCAATCTCCCCCCATGCCTTGTGTGAATGCTTCACAAGGCATGTATTTATAAATTTATTAATCTCCATGCTCAAAAATAGCCCAATTTACAATTAGCATGATTTTGGCTTTTTTGTTTGCTTTTTCCCAAACAAAGATTAAAGTAGTTGGGCATCCCAACAATTGAGTTGTGCCCAAATACAATGTCCAATAATGAAATATTTAAACCAAGCACCTATGCGTATACAAAATAATAAATGTTTGTCAAGTGCTTTAATAAATAAGCGTGCCTAAATAAATATTAGCGCCACACCTTTAACGATAAGGTGCCACACCTTTAAATATTAGTGCCTAAATAAATATTAGCGCCACACCTTTAATGATAAGGCGCCCTCCCATAAAAAATAATAATTCTTCTAGGTAATTTGAATACACACCATCGCCTGGTGCTTCCCAACACCAACATGCCTACTCTACACATCAACTGAAGCATTCACAATTGTTAAAAAATAATAAAACTAAACCCACAAAAGTAAATAAGCAGTCTTCAGCTACAAAATAAATAAATAGGTTGGAACTCTGTCCTAACCTTAATTTAATACGAGTGCACTCTAAACTCATAAACATCCATTAATTTAATATGTATTTTGTGGAATCACTTGTTGTAGAATCACCCATGTGCACATTAAATTAACATGGCGCCCAAAAAGGACATGCGTCCCCATCAACTTCTTGCACAAGGAATCCACCTTGTGTATGAGTCCTTGCAAATAAATATAGTTTTACAAAATCCATTGAAAAACCTCACAGAATCCACCATGGAATAAAAATCTCAAAAAATCCACCATGGAATATTCCTCTTGGTATCACGAATCTAAGTGACACTGCCTGGCACTCCCATAGAATGTTATAGGGCTTGTCACCTATAGTTTCTTGAGTCTGCCTTATGATGGAACATTTGCAGTCGAACCCAATGGGATCGACCTGAAATTTGGGTTCCTACTGGTCAAGGTCTCTCGACAGCATTCTAGCGTAGGGTCTCGGATATCCTACTTTATGCTGAGATACCCAAGCCAAAGCAAATCCATGCCGCACTTGGTTCAAAGAGAATGGGAAACGAGATGAATGTGCCGCTCAACCTCTCTACCCATAGGGTATGGTTCCATTCCAGTCCCCTAAAACAACATGAATCAGGGTTCTAACCTAACAATGCCTAAGGGTCAGAACCTAGTGAGAAGCCTCCCAGTTCTCTAGGACCACCCTGCCATAGGATGAACCCATCGAGGGTTCCACACACCCGCTTCCCTCAATAGACATTCTTTAGTTATTTAATTAGGTCCTACCACATTTAGGTGTAATATTTAAAATAAGCTTCCTTAATTAAGCCTTTTAGGGAATAGGGTTTGTTTACGTAACTCAAAGTATCGACACGAAAACAGAGCAAGCAGTCCTTTTGACAAACAAGTTCCTTAACTTATCTTCAAGTTAATCTTTGTCTCCTGCCCATAGATATTAGAAAGAAGCTTGTCTCATTACTATTGGGTAGAAGTAGTTGCCGCTATTGTATATGTTGTGAACACAAGACACCCACTACTGCAGTACATGGTATGACACTGAAAGAGAGTTTACAAGGAGAAAGCCAAATCTATCCCATCTAAAACTATTTGGATGTATTGCTTATGTGCATATTCCTAATGAGTTATGTAGTAAATTGGATCCCAAAGTAGAAACATGTGTATTTATTACATATTCTCTTTAGCATAAGGGGTATAGATATTATAGCCCTATTACACATGAGCTAAGAGTTAGCATGGATGTTGTTTTTTATTAAATGATTAGCTAGTATAGTAATGTGTATAATGTAGTTGGGGTTGATGAGCATGAGGGTGTGGATGTTATGCTCTTAGCTCTATAATTGATATATCTAGAATTTTGGATGGCTATGTACTTGGTTTTCTGAGCTTACATTGCTCATTTGGCATTCCATTTTGTTTCATGGGAGTCACTTAAGCTACTTGGATATTCTGCATTTGAGCAAATTTTTGGATTTATGCAGCTTCTTTCATTGAGAAGGTGGGAGTCATTGAGCTACATAGCTCTCTTGATGCTTATTTGATGTAGTTACTTGTCAATAGGCTGATTTGAATCATGCTTTGAGTTGCTACCTACCTCTATTAGTGTGTTGGCAGTGATGTATTTGTCTTGCTTGGGTATTTATTTAGCTTCTTTATACTTGCTCAATTAGTGGTGTATCTAGCAATTCTCTTCCATTATCATTGAGACCTACTATATACATGACAATTATGCTTACTGGACATATCCCTCTTTGACACATTGATTTTGATAGTTGACTACTGGTAGTTCATACATAACTTGCTTCTTGTAGGATATACTTGGCAGTTGTAGATTAGATTCTATTAATTAGTTGCACATACCTAGCTTTGGTTTTACTATAGTGATTTTCAGCATGATGTAATTATAGGTTTATGTATCATCTATGAGGGCAGATGCATTGACTTGACCATCCTTTACTAGCAGTAGCTAGTGGAGAGCCCTACTCTTTGCAATTTTTCTCTGTCAGACTCTATATTAGCTATGATTTTGGACTGTTTTGTTGTCATTTACAAGTCTAGTTTGTTTGTCTTGGACTATGCTTTGATTTATTGCATTTTAGCTAATTGATCAAATGACAGTACTATTTTCAATATTGACAAGTTGGATGGCACAAAGTAGAGCTATTGGAAGGCACAAATCTGGTAGGTTTTAGTATAGAAACTACATATTAAGCCATTGAGACATGAGGATGTAAAGCCCGAATGATTTGATGCATAGGATTAGGTTGAACTGGATGAGTTATGTAAATCTACAATTATTTTATCACTCTCGGGGTAAGTTTTCTATAATGTTATCTTCAAAGGGCAGACTACCTAGGAGTTGTGGGATAAGATTTGTAATGTCTATGATAAGCATAGCCTTGCCTCTTAGTGTTAGGGGTAAAGACACCTGTGCTTAGCTACCCGTATATTAGTTACACTGACAGTACCCACACCATGTATTAGTTACTGGCACATGTGTACCCTATGGGCATCCATCACTGTCACTTCATTCTTACACTTTCAGTGAAATTTCAATAAAGGGAAGGCTGGTCACACATTGTGATTGTTGGAGTTCCCACATCTTGTGTGTGTGTCTCTCTCTCTTGCTCCTACTCCTTCCACCATAGCTCTTGCTTTTGCTTTGTGCTTCCACTTTAGGGATTATACTCCCTTCAACTAGTATTTGAGCTATCTTCCCTAAGAGCTCACAAGTCTGATCGGTATCACTTCAGCTTGTGCAGAATACCTTCAGTTCACAATTTTCATGGTAGCCATGGCTCAGGTTGAAGTGGTATATATTGTTATTCATTTACTTTCTAGCTTGTCAAGGCATGTTCTAGAGTTTCATTGAGCTCCCCCTTAAGCCCCATTGGCATTAGCCCAACTGGTAGAGCTCCTTGGATAGTAGGTGCAATTTTTGTTGATTGGGTTGCCCTCCTTCCTGCTTAGATTTGCTTCATCCTACCTGATATCTAGCTCTTGGCATTACTCCTAGTCTTGGGTAGTCACTTGGCATCATACCCCGTACTTTGGTATGAGTTTGGTTGGAGCTCCTAGGCTCAGCCATTAGCTCATAATTTATGATAGTTTGTTGTAGCGTAGTTCTCATTAGCACTTCACTTATTTTTGGAGGTCACTTATGCTTCCCAAGATGTCTATTTCATGCTAAATCACTTGGGGATGCTATGTTAATATCTTGGAAAGTTATTGAACTGATTTGAGCACTCATTTTACTCTATTTTACAATGGTTTTCACTTCTGTAATAAGCAAGGCTAAATGCTATTTGGTCAAAGAAACTTCATGCCTATTGCCATTGGATGCTTCTCAAGCACTTTGGATGCTACACTAGGGTATACCATTGATCTTACACTATCGGTTATGTGCTTTGTATGCTCTTGAGCTAAGATTGGAGCTTCAAGTTTTGACATTGGCTATCATTCAATGTTATGTATGGTCATTGGATGCTATAGTAAGAGATTTGCAAGTTACTTGGGTTGGATACTCTTGGATATATGCTGCTTAGATCTTTGATGTATGGATGCCTTGCACATGATGTTTTGAGCTTTGTTTGCTCATCTAGCATTTGACTTTTGTTGCAGTGGGAGCTACTAGGCTTTATGTATTAAGCCATAGTTGACACTTGGATGTTACATTGAGCATTTTTGTTTTGCAGTTGAGATTGAGAGTCTTATAGTGAGACTATGGGACTTGGTTACATTACATGCTTTCATCATGATTTATGTACATAGTTGATGCTTAATGGGCTGATTTGACATTGCTTTTAGGCTAGCACCTATCTTTGCCATACTGTTGTTAGTGATGTATGCATCTTGGTTGGCTATGTATTGACATTCTATTACATTGCTTAGTTAGTTGTGCCTTTGGTTGGTCTCTTGTGTTGCACACATGAGACCTACTCTATGCATGATGGTTATGGCTATGGGATGTATCTCAATCTAACATATTAATCCTTTGATATTTTTGGGTGCTAGTCACATATTCACTCATTGCTAGTTGCTACTATTCCTTGGCAGTTGCAGTTTGTCTTGTATAAGTGATTGCCCCTCTTTGGCATTGATTTCTTACTAATGTACTTCATTTTAAGCATGGTATAATTGCAATTTATTGCCATGTTTATGCGGGTAGTCACCTCCATTTGACAGTCCTTTGCATTGAGTTTGTGGATAGCTCTTTACTTAGTCAATATCCCTTGTTTTCATCTTGATTTAGTAGTGGTTTTAGGGCTGATTTTTAGGTTATTACAATAGCCTATTTTGCTCATTTGTGCACTTTCTTGGTCTCACTATGTTGGTGGTTCTAATGATAATGTTATCTTAAATCTTGACAAGTTGGATGACACCAACTACAGCTATTGGAAGGCCCAAATCTTGCAAGTTTTAGTGTAGAAAATATTTGGGGATTGAATTCAAGGGTAATCTTCCTCCCTTGTTCCTCTTGGTTACACTGCATGAATCGTGGGATACCTTTCATATTGTTGTAATCTATTTTTCTTCTTAGTAACACATACACATGTTACAAACATACAAAGCTACATATGCTATATCAATTATTGTGTGTGTGTGTGTGTGTGTGTGTGTGTGTGTGTGTGTGTGTGTGTGTGTGTGTGTGTGTGTGTGTGTGTGTGTGTGTGTGTGTGTGTGTGTGTGTGTGTGTGTGTGTGTGTGTGTGTGTGTGTGTGTGTGTGTGTGTGTGTGTGTGTGTGTGTGTGTGTGTGTGTGTGTGTGTGTGTGTGTGTGTGTGTGTGTGTGTGTGTGTGTGCCAATATTAAACCTACCATTCTATACTAAGTTGTTCATGTCTTCAAGTATCTACATGGTTCTCCTTGTTGTGCATGTAATTTTAATTTTTATTGCATCAATTTAACATTTGTTTATAATTCCATGTCTTATTTAAACTTATGCTAGGTTAAAACATAACAAGTGTACATATAGGCCCTCTTTATTGAGTCTGTAAGCACAAAATATCAAAATCTTTGAATAAGCTAGGAAGTTTGAATTTGGCTCATATAAAATGTATTCATTGACACTAAAATCACTCATATAATCTTGTAAGGAGATTAAAAAATCTCTAAGAGAGACTTTCCAAAGTTCTAAAGTAAGTGTTATCAATCAATCATGTTTCATAAATATTGGGTCTCCATGGCATTTAGCTATGTTTAATAATCACTAGATCTATGAAAGTAGAGTTCATGTAGGTAGCTTGCAAGTGTCACTATAAAGGCAATAATTGATCAAATTATTTTTATTGATGTATGTAATAACTATACTTAGAACACATAAAACTATAAGTTTAAGAGATAGTGAACATTTTAACAAAGACATGTGTAGTTTGGTCATAGTTTAAACCATACAAGTGTTGCAATGATTTGCAAGGGAAACTAATGATTTTACTTGCCTAAAACATGGCATCAAATAATGGTGCTAATCATCTTCATTGGACATCAAATGTTACTTCATCATCATCTCAGTTAGGAAGTCCTTTTGCTCCAGTGTACACAAATGATTCTGCATGTCTCTACTAGATGCAGGCAACAACTCACAGGTGGAGCTTCATCATCAATTGGTGCCACTGTCCAGTCTTCTCTCACCATTTCTCTCTCTTTCCAACCATTCACTATTGTACAGTAGAATGATTGCTATCTACTGCTGCACTAGCTTTGCTGGTTGCTACTTCTAGCCCTAGAAGGCTCCATTTATTATTGTGGGCCCCTATGCTTCTTGTGTTTACTGCAAAGTAGCCTACGTTTGATGTTGATATCACCTGCTAGCGCAACATTTTGCTATTTTTGACATTGCTAGTGCTGCCATGTCATCACTACATCTTTGTTTTGTTGATTCAGCCCGATCTTCTTGGTTTCTCCCACATGAACCGCCGCTTAGAAGAGAGAGAGGGAGGAGAGAGAAAGACTAGATTTTGATTAGACCATTTGGGCAGCCATTTTCGAAGCCAAGAGGGGTGATGGGGAGCGAAGATCTTCATTATCCGAATGGTATGATCACTTCAGGGAGTTGAATTGAGTTGGCAAATGGCTTATAGCCCCCCCTTCCCCCCATTTTTCAGTTGCACTGCCATGGCATCCATTTTTTTCTTCTTGACAAAAAAAAGAACACCCCCCCCCGATCGCATGAGAATTTGGGGGGTGGGAGGCCCCAAGGGTCACACCCCCCACTAAAAGATCTATTTACATTGTTTTTTTTTTGGCCCTCTGCTTTGGGCACTCCCATTTTAGTGTCTGGCCTCCAATTTGACTCCCGAAAATTATTGTGTGTCTGTCTTGAAGTCCCCCACCGCCAAGCATTTCCTTAAGTCCTATTTGACATCCCTAGAAATTATGAAAATTTCGCAACCGTCACTTGGTGGGTCTTTAAAGCGGTTTAGAGCCCGTCTATTGCTTGCTGCTTAAAATCGACCCAATTCCTTCTGCCGCCTTCGATGGAGTTTATTTTTACCTTGAAATTTGGATTTTTTGGCAAATTTTAAGCACCTTTCTAGGGCAAGAATCTACCGCTCAAATTTGGAAAAAAAATCTTATGCAAAGTTGTAGACCACGTCAAAAAATGGTCAAGAATTTTGGGCCGTTTCTCCAAAATCCATTTCTATAGCAAGATATGGCTTCTACAAAAAAAAAAGGCTACAGGCACAGTCTCCTTTGAGGACGTTTTTTTTCCAGATCTGATGTCTTTGATGTCAAATGGTTGCTCCTACTGCCAAGCCTTCAGGCTTCAGGCTTCAAGCTTCAGGTTGCTATGATACCATATTCAAGATTTAGAGGGAGAGAGAGAGAGAGACAAAGAGATGGAGTTGTAAGAGAGAGTAGTGAACTCTCATTGTTCTCTTCTTCTCATTCTTCCATAATGCTTACTAAAGTTTAATCACACATAACTGATAAACACACTAGGTCACTAGCTGACCATACCACTAACTGCATTTGAGTTTGACCGACTCAATTATTACAACACACATGTAGAGTGACAACTAAGATGACAGTTGTCTAATACAATCGATCATATTGGTGATATTGATCACGAGCTTGATTCTCAACAGGTGGTGGCCAAGAGGAGGTGCCTAAGGTGGGGTGGTGTGGGTGATGAGACTAGGTGAGGTGAGGAGGAGGCGAGCGGCCCGTTGGCAGTTACGAGGGGTGGTCACTTAGGGAAGGAGAGGAAAAGGAAGAGAGGGAGGAGGAGGTGAAGGAAGGAGAAGGAGAAGGGAGAAGAAACAAGGGAGAGAGAGGAAGACAAAAGAATAAGGGAAGGAGAGGAGGAATGGCATGGAGAGAGAGGGAGAGGGAGGAAAGAGAAGAAACAAACAAACAAAGAAGAGAGAGGAGAGAGAAAGAGAGAGGGAGAGGGGAAGGGTAAACACTAGGGGAGGGAGTTTTTAGGGGTTTTTTGTTTTAAAAAATAGAATCATAACAAGAATAACCACCCCTTGTCTCGGCACCATCACGGGGTGGGGTTAAAAAATTTGGCACTATCTGGAGTTGTCGATGCAAGGGAAAGTACGCACGGGGTGGACATGACATGGTAGACCTAGATTCACGTGAGGAGAGGAAACCCACCCATTCATGGGGCACGCGAGGGGGATGGGTCAAAATTTCACTAAAAATTTAATTCGAAAAGATTTGGGCATTGGATTGACATGCAATAAAAAGTAAGAACATGCACGGCAATGGGAGCAAAAGCATGGATGACATGAACATGATGCTCGGTAAGAAAAACATGAATTCACATGGAAAAATAGAGAAAATACATTTAAAAATAAAATTAAAAGTTAATAAAAAAATTTGTTGACCAGAACGAAGGGTGGAAAGAAGGAAAAGTGTCTGGGAAAAGGTGTTGCATAGGCCTCTCAAGTGAGAACATAGTTTTGACAAGAATAGGACACATTCACATGAAAAAATAATAAAAATGGGACCAAAAAATGTATTAAAATTTAATAATAATTTATTAAAAGGTCAAAATAGAATGCAACAAAAGAAAAAATTTCCAATTTGATGAGATAGATAGTGCTATTTAATCAAAATATGGTTTCGATGACAAATGGGGTGTTCACATGGAACAAACTATAAAAGCACACAAAAATTAATTCAAGGTAATCATACACATAAAATGGTCGAAGTAGATCATTGTAGATGTGCGAGGAGTCGAAATCATTTGTAAGAGGCACCATGGTGTGCCACAACAAATTTCCAGCATGGCGGAAATGGATCATGCAATAGCACCCAGGGAGTTAGCAATGTTGATGGATAATGGTTAAGTTTTTAGTGCCAAAGAATATAACACTCAACTCAACAGGTGCACATGTAAGAATGATAGATTAGCCACTCGTCCCATGGCTCACATCACTCATAGGGGGAGGAAGGAACTCCCATATCTCACACCCAATTAGGAAATCAACAATGGAATAATGCAAGGAAGTATGCCAGTGTGCACAATTGATTTTGCATCAATGTGCCCCAACCCATCTAGCATAGGTGCAAGAAGGGAGGCCAAGGAACCTTGCAATGTCGTGCACAGAACAAAGTAGCATTTTATGTGGTGATGGTATAGATCCATCTTATGTGTGTAGAGGGAAACAAAAACATACCTAGCACTAGTGTTGGAATGTCCCTCAAATTACTGATAGATATAAGAGGCCAACCCGATTCTTAACACCCATTGATGTAATCCTCACTACCACTTGTGTGAATTCTACTTCCTTTAGGTTGGTGGAGAAATTGGGCCCACAAAATTGATATCCCACTTCTCAAACGGCTTCAAGGAAAGGATGGGCTGTAGTGGCATGGCATTGGATTTGGTAGAATTTCCCATCTGTTGATAATCATCACAACATTTGCAATAGTTGTAGGTATCTTTATGCAGTGTAGGCCACCAATATCCTATGGAGCAAAGCCTTTCTACCTGTCACTTCTCCTACAAAGTGTCTACCACAAGGCTCATCATGGCAAGCTTTCAGCACAATTTCAATATCATCTCTTGCAATACATATCCATAGCACTTCATCTTTGCCTCTTTTGTACAAAGTGCCATCTATTAGTAGAGTGTTAGAGGGGGCTGATTCCAACAAAATTTTATTTTTCTCTCTACTAGAGATGCCAAGGGGGTACTGTTGTGTGGCCAAAAGGCTAGCAATGTCTCCATACCATGGGGTTACTCTTTCAACCAAAAACAGGGAAGCATTAGGGAGGTCTGGATTATCCTACTCCTCTTCTTTAGTTTGAGATATGTGTGATAGATGATCGATGAAAACATGGGAGTGACCAAGCTTGGTAATCACTTCAAAGTCAAACTCCTGGAATAGAAGGAGACACCTCACCATATTGCCTTTCATTTCTACCTTATTCATAAGGAAAGATAGTGCCTCATGGTCCACATAAAGCATGAAGTGTGTTGACATCAGATAGTGTCCAAACTTCTCCAAGGCAAACACCATTGCTAGGTATTCTAATTGTGTCACTATGTAGTTCCTTTCTCAATCAGTTACTTTTTGGCATGCATAGTAGATGGGCTGATTGAGCTTCAAAGAATCTTTTTTGGCATAAGAATGTACCTAACCCTTTGACAAATGCATTAGCGTGCACGTGGAATTCCTTTGTCCAATCAGGAGACTGCAAGTTGGGCAGTTCAATCAAACATTGCTTTAGAGTATTGAAGGCTTCGGCAATATGCATTCCACACAAACTCTCCATATTTCCTTAGGAGCTTGTGAAAGGGGACTTCCTTGGTTGCAAAGTGTGCAATAAACCTCTTGTAGTAGCCCACATGACCAAGAAATCCCCTCAACTATTTAAGGTTTTGTGGTACTATTAGAGTTGCAATCTTCTCAATCTTCATGAGGTTTGTTGCTATCCCTTGTGCATAGACAATGTGGTCTAAGCATCGATCAAAGAACTGCTCCAAGTGTCCCCAATGCCCATGGATTAGGATGTAGACACAGAAATCATCTAGGTATATCTCAATAAAATCATGCATGTGATTTTGAAATGTGGTCATCATCACTCTTTGAAAGATAGCAGGGGTGTTATACAGAGCCCAAGTGCATCACTCTGTAAGCATAGATTCTCCATTTTGTTGTAAAATTTGTTTTGGATTGATTCTTTTCTACTACCTGAACTTGATTATATCCATTGAATCCATCCAATAGGGAATAGAGCTCATGTCCTGCTATTGTTTCTAACAGTTGGTCTGTGAAAGGAATAGGAAAATTATATTTCTTTGTTTTGGATTTCAACTTGCAGAAGTCCATACATGATCGTAGTTTTTCATTATTCTCGGGTACTACTATAATGGGAAAAAACCCATTGACTATTGGCCACTAGATAGATAAACTTTGCTTCAAGGAGCTTCAAAAATTCAGCTTTCACTAGGGCTAAGTAATTTGGATTCATGCACCTTTGTCTTTGCCTCACAAGCTTAGCGTTAGGCTCTAGGTCGATGTGATGATAACACACCGTGGGATCAATCCCCTTTAAATATTTATATGACTATGCAAATATGCTCAATTTCTCCTTTAATAGGTCATGCAGGACTGATAGCTCCTCTTCTAGAAGACTCATACCCACCTTCAAGTGACATTCAGTACCATCTCTATCCACAAAAGGTAATTTCTTTTCACCTTCCATGTCGCAGATGAAGGTCCCACTGACTGCTTTTGGATACAAATCTAACTCCTTCAAGGGAGTTGCCTCCTCATTTGATGCTCTACTAGAAGTGACTTCTTCCTTCCATGGGGACTCAACTAGTTCTTTGGGATACTAAAATGGTATCATGGCTATTTCACATTTTATGGAAGAGGTTAATTATCTCTTGACTCAAGGACTCGTCTTCAAAGGATGTCTCTAGGAACATCACATAGCAAGTACCTTCTAAGTTCTGTTTGGGCTGCATAATTGGTGTTTGTTGTCAAGGTGCATCATCATCGTCCTTTCTTGAGAAGGGTAAATTAGGGCGATAAGAGCCGCTACTAAAAGATTGCTTATTTTTCTTAATCCATCTCTTATGGAGGTTTTGCATATGTTATGTTTCATTTAACAATCCAAATGGTACTAGAGTCAATCTGTCCCACATGATGGAATCTTCAGCTCAATCGATTTTGGGAGTTCCTCCTCATTAGTATCCTCTTGAAGCTAAATAACTTCTTCCATGTCTCTTTCACTGTCTTCATCTTGACTTATCATCGTCTTCTTCTTTAAGACCTTGGCTCTAACTCTATAGGGGCTTTGTAGGAGAAAAATAGACTCTTTGCTATACCTTCTGCTTCTGCTTCTAGCTTTGGCTCTGCTTTTGTGTCTATCTCTGTCTCTGGCTCTACTGTGGCCATGTAATAGGGAGAACAATACATCAATGCCTCTATCTCAGTGTCAAAACTAATTTCAAAAGTTACTTTTGTTTTAGGCAGTAGGTATTTACCCATCAACAAGGACTTTTCTTCTTTTAGGAGTTGGCTTATAGTGCCCACTGTGAGGGACTGTGTCTCTATTTTCTTAAGAAAGATCTATTTGATAGCTTCTTCCTCTGCTGATGTACCATCTGTAACTTCATTGGAGGAGTCTCTTAAGATTTTGATAGAGGTGGATCCATTACCCTTTTGCAAGCCATACAACTTTACTACCACCTTGTTGGGTCCTTTGCCTAGGGTCAACAAGGTTCCCTTGAACCAATCTGTTCGTGCTCTTGCTTTAAGAAACCATGGTCTTCCTAGTAGCAGAGGATATATGGTCCCATAGGAATTTGGTTTTACTACCAGATAGGTCAGGTGAGAGTTGTCTTCACATATGGGAGAACGCCCAAAGGCTTACTTTTTCTTTGGTCTGTAAGTCTAATAAACCATTGTGTAGGGTGCATACCTTGCAAGACTAGATCCTTCATTGTCACATCCATAATTATGTTCACTAATGAAGCTCCATCAATTAATGCATCTACAATAAAATAGCCCTCAATCAAAACACCAATATATGGGGTACTAGGATCCAAGAAGGCATTAGCCACATCCACTTCTTTCACAAGTTCCATTTAGTAGCTAAATGTCTCCCTTGATGGCACTTTTGCACCATGTATTAGATCACATTACATCTCTTCCACCTCTTGTAGGATTGGATATGTTGGCGCTATTCACCTATAGTGCTTGCAATTGTTCTGTAATTATATCCATCATATTTTTCTTGAAATTTTCTCCTCTTAGAGTACTCGCAGTAGGGTTTTGCAAAGTCTCTGTAATCATTGCATAGACTGGTCAGGTTGATCCAAAAGGTCATTTTTTCTGATTTTGAGAGAGCTCTCGTTGAGACTAGTGGTTGTTGGTTCCAGTTGGTAAGGTTCCACTGTTGCTGTTGAGTTGCTATTGGGGGAAGTGTCTGAGACCACTGTTGTTGTGGTTGAACCATCATTTGAGGTATTGCTTTCTACAGTAGCCACTATGGATTCGATGCATTGTATTGTGACATTGTTTGAATCTGAGGGTAGAGATAGGAAATAGTCCTTGGGACTGAATTTTGTGGGAATACCATTTTTGGCATGGGAGGTTGCAAAACTCTTCTTCCTGAGGTTATCAACACCCTTACTTCAACTTCATCATATAGTCTCGCATCTTCCAGTGCAGTTTGTAGGTTAATTAGTCTTCTCAGCTCCATAAACTTATGAACTTCTAGTTGTAGGCCTCTAAGAAAAATTCCCTTCTGGATGCCTTCATCCAAGTGATGGTTGGTCCATCTCTTCAATATGGATTCCATTCTAGAGACATTTTCTTCCACCCATTCTCTAAAAGGCTGACTTAAGTTGTAACATTCCCGAATCTAAAACACGCATTCTTTATATGAATCTCCTCTTAGGAGGCCAAAAGGTTAGGATAATGGCAAATTTTTTTAAATTAATTAGTTATCCCTCTCTCCTCCAGTCGACTATCGTGCTGGAGGAGAAGGGAATAGCAAGAGCAACTAAGCTCCTTGCTGGAGCTCGCAAGGGGGAGGAGGCCATGCGTAATGGTGTGTGGAGGGAGGGAGATACCTCTCCCTCTCCTATATAAACCCCCTGTGGGGAAGAAGGAAGAAAAGAGACTGCCCAATCGCTGCCGTGAGCTGGGATTCCGAGTCGTCGCTGCCGTCGAGAGTGGAAGGAGGAGCCGAGATAATGCTGAAGTTGCCGTTGTGAGAGAGAGGAAGTTGACGTCGCTGCAGATCTCCCTGCCGCCATCAGACCGCCTATCACCATGCAAGATGGCATTCTTTACATTCATCTGATGTAAAGACCATCCCTTTGATGCAGCCATAGCAATGACTGCTCTTACGGTTGCCATCCTTGCAACTGGACTGAATGTTTCTTCATAGTCAATGCCATATGTTTGTGCATACCCCTTGACTACTAATCTTGCCTTGTATCTGTTCACAGAACCATCTGCATTGTGCTTCACCTTATAAACCCACTTACAGCCAATTGCATTCTTACATTTAGGCAAAGGTACCAATTCCCATATAGCATTTGCTTCCAAGGCATCCATTTCTTCATCCATGGGTTTCTCCCATTTTTCTTTTCCCATGGCTTGCTCAAAAGAAGTGGGTTCTGGTTCATGTATCACTTTGACCATATATGCATAGTGAATGGCTGTAAATCCATCATATTTCAGCCTATCCACAGGATACCTAGCTCTCGTAGACCTGCGCAAAGTAGGTTCACTCCCAGGTGCTCTCAAAACATCCCTGGTCTTCCTTACTCCAGGTGTAACAATAGAAGGAATACCCAACTCATCATCAATGCTCTGTTCTGAGCCACTGGATTCACCATCCACATAAGAGTGACCTGCATTCACATCAAACATGGGCTGATCTACCTTCTCTTTTCCTTTGCGTGATACCTGCATACCACTATTTGCACTGGCTTCAGAAGATTCTCCTGATCTCAATCTGCCTGTCCATGGCGAAGAATGTGAACCACTGCTAGAAGACGTTCCAGGTCCACTAATATTTTGTGACTGCTGCTGTGAATTCTGTGCAGCATTACCATTTTGTGCATCTACATCATCAATCACATTTACTGGTTTATACCAGCTACTCATCTCATCAAAAACAACATCTCTGCTCACTGTAAACTTACGAGTAGAAGGGTTATAGCATCTATACCCTTTTTGCTGCAGAGAGTAACCAATAAAGATGTACTTCTCAGCTTTTGGATCCAACTTGGATCTCAACTCATCTGGCACATGTACATAGGCAATGCAACCAAAAATTTTCAAATGAGAAATATCTGGTTTCCTACCAGTATACCTCTCCTCTGGAGTCATCCCATGTATTGCTACAGTGGGAGTCCTATTCATTATGTAGACTGCTGTAGCAACTGCTTCAGCCCAATAAAAATCTGGCAGGTCTTTTTCATTGAGCATGGCACGAGATACCTCTCCAATATGCCCATTTTTCCTTTCTGTAATTCCATTTTGTTGTGGGGTATGACTGCATGAATATTGCTGCTTTATGCCATGCTCCTGCAGGAACCTTGCAAACTCATTTGAGAGGTACTCTCCCCCTTCATCTGACCTTAGGCATTTTATTTGCAGACCTGTTTCTTTTTCAGCCATAGCTTTAAGAGTTTTGAAATGCCCAAAAACTTCACTTTTCTTTTTCATAAAATACACCCAAACTTTTCTGCTATAGTCATCAATAAAAGTGACAAAATAATGACAGCCTCCAAGAGATGCAGCTTTAGTAGTCCACACATCAGAGTGGATTAATTCCAATGGCTTCTCACTCTCTTGAACATGTCTAGGAAATGGTTTCCTTATCTGTTTTCCAAACTGATAGGCTTCACATACCTTATGCATTTCTGCAACCTTGAATTTAGGCAATCCTGCAACAATATTTTGGGCCTGCATTGATTTAAGTCGCTGTACATTAACATGACCAATGCGTTTATGCCACATATCAATATCTGCAACTACACCGGTCCCATATGCAAACATTGCTGCACTCAATTTAGACATGTCTGCATCCAACGTAAACATTCTGCCCTTCTTCTTTCCTTTTGCTATCAAGCGACCTTTATTTTTCATATCCTCAACAAAGCATCCATGAGGATTAAATCTGACCTGCAAGCCCTACTCAACCATTTGACCAACAGAAACCAGATTCTTGGTGATATTCGAGACATGAAATACATCGGACAGGTATTTCTTTTTCCCATCCTGCATAGACAAAGGAATTTTTCCAATCTGCACAATAGGATGTGCAGTATCATCACCAGTCTCCACAAATCCTGGTTTTTCCATTTTTCTTGCATCCTCCATCCATTCTGCATGACCTGTCATGTGGTTTTGATGCACCTGAGTCAACATACCATACATCATTGCTTTCTTCTGCACTTGTCACAGAATTGTTCATGTGCTGCACCATAAACAAGTGCTCATTTCTGTCATCACCCTGTCTACTAGAAGATGCATAATTCCCTTGTTGCAGTTTTCCATTCATGATGTCATTCTGCTTTTTATAGCAGTCCTTAGCCATATGACCCATTTTACCACAGTAGGAGCATTCAATATTACTGTTTGCATTTTGGCCTCTTTGCCATCCACCACGACCTCTTTGGCTCCCCCTGCCTCTAGAGTTACCACGTCCTCCTCCATAGGACTGGTTTTCTTGAGTTTGCTGCATATTCTGATTTCTACCACGGCCTCCAAATCGGCCTCCAAATCGGTCTCCTCTACCTCTGCCTCTACCTCTTCCAGCATTTGAGTAGAAGACAGCTTCCTTTGAAGTTCCTCCTGAAGAAGATGCACCACCATTTCTCTGCTCCTTAGAAATTAGAAGAGCAATCAACTCCTCAAAATCAGGAAATCTTTCACGAACTGAAATGGATGTCCAAAACTGTGCATAATCCTTTCCTAGACCATTCAAGGTCACAGAAACTAAATCATCATCTTCCACTGGCGATCCAATGGAAGCAAGTGCATCTACAATCTTCTTCACCTTCATGTGGTAGTCATTGATGCTCATATTTTCTCTTTGCACATTATGCAACTCTTGCTTGAGCTGCATTTTCCTGGCTTGCGTATTTGTGCTATACATTTTTGACAAAGTATCCCATGCCTCCTTTGGCGTACTTGCATCCTGAATATGCACAATCATAGAGTCTGAAATACTGATAGACAGCCAGTACATAACTTTCGTGGCTCTCTCATGCCATGCTTTGAATGCCTACATTTGCTGTTGATTGGGAACATCAGGAAGAACTGGTTCTTCTTCATTTCCTGCAACAAATTCCCAATATCCTTTTCCCATAAGGAAATTTGTCATTCTAAACTTCCATGCTTGGAAGTTGTTCTTGTCAAGCTTTTCAGTTACAATCTGTGAAAGAGAATCAGACGCCATTACAGAATACTGCAAAAAATTCTGTCACTGCAAAAAAACACAGCTTCACCCTCACAAGGGCAAATCTGCAAAACTGGCGAAAGTGGTATTTGACCACACAGTCACTTCCTAGTGACGATTTTGCATAAACAGGAACCAAGGATGATTCTGTAACTCCCAATGTCTCTGCACACAAGCATACGATGCAATTTCTACAGTAACTTTTCACCGACCTGTAGAACAGTGGCTGCACAGCATAAAACTGGGCCTTTTCCTGAGTGCGTGCAGAAAACTTCCGCCTCCAAAACAGGCCCCGAAATGGCCTCAAATCAAAAAAGCAGGGTCGCAGAGGGCTATAGCCCAATCCCACAGCATATACTGCCCTCTTGCTTCACCGCGAAGGGCGTCTCAACCTGAGACACTGCACTCTTGCAATTTCCGGATGTGCTACCTGCAGAGATCTGCTCCCAAAACAGAAAATGAAAGCAACACTGCTCCTCTTACCAGAACACCGCGAGCTTGGCTTGCTTTCTTGAGCTCCTTACCACGAACAAGGCTCTGATACCATGTCAAGATTGTGGGAGAGAAGGAAGGAGTCTCACTTGAAGCTTTCTTGCTTGCACAATGGGGGAATACACACAAGGGTGGAGGCTGAAAACTGTTTTCCTCTTCTTAGTTGTGTAAGCCAAAAGAACTCTAGTACAAGAAAATAGAAGAACCCTATATATGGGTCTCAAACCAAACTCAACTAACTAAGGTGGCATACTAACTGAGCCACGAACTAGAGTAGATAAGGATAGCTATCATGTAGCTATTATTCATGGGCGGTGTACCAACCACGTCTGCAACTGACAAGTCGGTGACATAAATAAACAACGGTCACCCTGGCGTATCACAAGTGGAGCTCGATATCTCAACAATATCCTCTTCCTTGATCCTTATCTGATAGTAACCACACCTGAGATCGATCTTGGAGAAGATCTTCACACCCTAAAGACAATCAAGAAGCTCATCTATTGTAGGAATAGGGTACTTGTTTTTGACAGTTGATTGATTCAACCCCCTGTAATCAATATATAGTTAAAGTGTTCCATCTTTCTTTTTTTGGAATAGTACGGGAGCTCCCTATGGTGAATTGCTAGGACGGATGTAGCCCTGATCTAGCAGTTGCTTGAGTTGTTCCTTCAGCTCAATTGCTTCCGGTATGAACATTCTATAGGGTCTTTTTGCAATTGGCGCAGCTCCTTGCACTAGCTTGATCTCATGATCCACTTCTCTTTGAGGCGGGAGTTCTGTCAACTCTTCAGGAAATACATCCACGTATTCCTTTAGCCATGAAGGTCCTTCACTAGACTCTTGCTTCTGATCTAACTTGTTGAGCTTAATCAAGTAAACAGGTAGTCCCTTTCTGACTCCCTTTATAATTCGTGATGCATTGGCCAATTGAATTTTTGGCACTCCAGCCTCACCTTGAGTTGTGACCAATTCCCCTTCAGAGTTTCGAAAGGAAATCTGGCCCTTTCCACAATGAATGTGGGCATCATTAGGTTTAAGCCAATCCATTCCGAGTAGACACTCAGGGATACCTAAATTCATGACTCTGAATTTGACCGAAGTCATCTTTCCTCCCAGAAATAATTCCACCTTAGCAGTTTGCCTGGTACAAGTAACCTCACGACCATTTGCTAATTCCACAAGCAAGATAGGTGCTTCTACTGTGGCTATTCCTAATCTTTTTGCACAAACTAGTGAGATAAAGGAATGTGTACTGCCACAATCAATCAAGGACTTGAAACCTTTACCTTGATAGTCCGACGGTGTCTGAATCACCGAGAACTGGCGATTCCGACCTTTCTTGTGAAGAGTGGCATGGACAGTCGCCCTTTCAAACTCTGCTTCCATGGTCAGATCTTCTTCTTCTTTGCACATTTGCCTATTGGCAACACAGGCGGTTCTTCCTCTGCCTCAGGTAGCAACTATCCTTATCTACTCTAGTTCGTGGCTCAGTTAGTATGCCACCTTAGTTAGTTGAGTTTGGTTTGAGACCCATATATAGGGTTCTTCTATTTCTTTGTATAAGAGTTCTTTCGGCTTACACAACTAAGAAGAGGAAAACTGTTTTCAGCCTCCACCCTTGTGTGTATTCCCCCATTGTGCAAGCAAGAAAGCTACAAGTGAGACTCCTTCCTTCTCTCCCACAATCTTGACATGGTATCAGAGCCTTGTTCGTGGTAAGGAGCTCAAGAAAGCAAGCCAAGCTCGCGGTGTTCTGGTAAGAGGAGCAGTGTTGCTTTCATTTTCTATTTTGGGAGCAAATCTCTGCAGGTAGCACAACCAGAAATTTCAAGAGTGCATTGTCTCAGGTTGAGACACCCTTGCGATGAAGCAAGAGGGCAGTATATGCTGTGGGTAAGGGCATTAGCCCTTGGTGACCCTGTTTTTTTGATTTGAGGCCATTTCGGGGCCTGTTTTGGAGGCGGAAGTTTTCTGCACGCACTCAGAAAAAGGCCCAGTTTTATGCTGTGCAGCCACTGTTCTACAGGTCGGTGAAAAGTTACTGTAGAAATTGCATCATATGCCTGTGCGCAGAGACATTGGGAGTTACAGAATCATCCTTGTTGCCTGTTGATGCAAAATCGTCACTAGGAAGTGACTGTGTAGTCAAATACCACTTTCGTCAGTTTTGCAGATTTGCCCTTGTGAGGCTGAAGCTGTGTTCTTTGCAGTGACAGAATTTTTTGCAGTGTTCTGTAATGGTGTCTGATTCTCTCTCACAGATTGTCACTGAAAATCTTGACAAGAATAACTTCCAAGCATGGAAGTTTAGAATGACGAATTTCCTTATGGGAAAAGGATATTGGGAATTTGTTGCAGGAAATGAAGAAGAACCAGTTCTTCCTGATGTTCCCAATCAACAGCAAATGCAGGCATTTAAAGCATGGCATGAGAGAGCCAGGAAAGTTATGTATTGGCTGTCTATCAGCATTTCAGACTCTATGATTGTGCATATTCAAGATGCAAGTACACCAAAGGAGGCATGGGATACTTTGTCAAAAATGTGTAGCACAAATACGCAAGCCAGGAAAATGCAGCTCAAGCAAGAGTTGCATAATGTGCAAAGAGAAAATATGAGCATCAATGACTACCACATGAAGGTGAAGAAGATTGCAGATGCACTTGCTTCTATTGGGTCGCCAGTGGAAGATGATGATTTAGTTTCTGTGACCTTGAATGGTCTAGGAAAGGATTATGCACAGTTCCAAACATCCATTTCCGTCCGTGAAAGATTTCCTGATTTTGAGGAGTTGATTGCTCTTCTAATTTCTGAGGAGCAGAGAAATGGTGGTGCATCTTCTTCAGGAGGAACTTCAAAAGAAGCTGTCTTCTACTCAAATGCTAGAAGAGGTAGAGGCAGAGGTAGAGGAGGCCGATCTGGAGGCCGTGGTAGAAATCAGAATATGCAGCAAACTCAAGAAAACCAGTCCTATGGAGGAGGACGTGGTAACTCTAGAGGTAGGGGGAGCCAAAGAGGTCGTGGTGGATGGCAAAGAGGCCAAAATGCAAACAGCAATGTTGAATGCTACTACTGTGGTAAAATGGGTCATATGGCTAAAGACTGCTATAAAAAGCAGAATGACATCATGAATGGAAAATTGCAACAAGGGAATTATGCATCTTCTAGTAGACAGGGTGATGAGAGAAATGAGCATTTGTTTATGGTGCAGCACATGAACAATTCTGTGACAAGTGCAGAAGAAAGCAATGAAGTGTGGTATGTTGACTCAGGTGCATCAAACCACATGACAGGTCATGCAGAATGGATGGAGGATGCAAGGAAAATGGAAAAACCAGGATTTGTGGAGACTGGTGATGACACTGCACATCCTATTCTGCAGATTGGAAAATTTCCTTTGTCTATGCAGGATGGGAAAAAGAAATACCTGTCGGATGTATTTCATGTCTCGAATATCACCAAGAATCTAGTTTCTATTGGTCAAATGGTGGAGCAGGGCTTGCATGTCAGATTTAATCCTCATGGATGCTTTGTTGAGGATATGAAAAATAAAGGTCGCTTGATAGCAAAAGGAAATAAGAAGGGCAGAATGTTTACGTTGGATGCAAACATGTCTGAATTGAGTGCAGCAATGTTTGCACATGGGACCGGTGTAGTTGCAGATATTGATATCTGGCATAAACGCATTGGTCATGTTAATGTACAGCGACTTAAATCAATGCAGGCCCAAAATATTGTTGCAGGATTGCCTAAATTCAAGGTTGCAGAAATGCATAAGGTATGTGAAGCCTGTCAGTTTGGAAAACAGGCAAGGAAACCATTTCCTATACATGTTCAAGAGAGTGAGAAGCCATTGGAATTAATCCACTCTGATGTGTGGACTACTAAAGCTGCATCTCTTGGAGGCTGTCATTATTTTGTCACTTTTATTGATGACTATAGCAGAAAAGTTTGGGTGTATTTTATGAAAAAGAAAAGTGAAGTTTTTGGGCATTTCAAAACTCTTAAAGCTATGGCTGAAAAAGAAACAGGTCTGCAAATAAAATGCCTAAGGTCAGATGAAGGGGGAGAGTACCTCTCAAATGAGTTTGCAAGGTTCCTGCAGGAGCATGGCATAAAGCAGCAGTATTCATGCAGTCATACCCCACAACAAAATGGAATTACAGAAAGGAAAAACGGGCATATTGGAGAGGTATCTCGTGCCATGCTCAATCAGAAAGACCTGCCAGATTTTTATTGGGCTGAAGCAGTTGCTACAACAGTCTACATAATGAATAGGACTCCCACTGTAGCAATACATGGGATGACTCCAGAGGAGAGGTATACTGGTAGGAAACCAGATATTTCTCATTTGAAAATTTTTGGTTGCATTGCCTATGTATATGTACCAGATGAGTTGAGATCCAAGTTGGATCCAAAAGCTGAGAAGTGCATCTTTATTGGTTACTCTCTACACAACAGAAAGGGTATAGATGCTATAAACCTTCTACTCGTAAGTTTACAGTGAGCAAAGATGTTGTTTTTGATGAGATGAGTAGCTGGTATAAACCAGTAAATGTGATTGATAATGTAGATGCACAAAATGGTAATGTTGCACAGAATTCACAGCAGCAATCAAAAGATATTAGTGGACCTGGAGCATCCTCTAGCAGTGATTCACATTCTTCGCCATGGACAGGCAGATTGAGATCAAGAGAATCTTCTCAAAGCAATGCAGATAGTGGTATGCAGGTATCACGAAAAGGAAAAGAGAAGGTAGATCAGCCCATGTTTGATGTGAATGCAGGTCACTCTTATGTCGATGCTGAATCCAGTGGCTCAGAATAGAGCATTGATTATGAGTTGGGTATTCCTTCTATTGTTACACCTGGAGTAAGGAAGACCAAGGATGTTTTGAGAGCACCTGGGAGTGAACCTACTTTGCGTAGGTCTACCAGAGCTAGGTATCCTGTGGATAGACTGAAATATGATGGATTTACAGCCATTCACTATGCCTATATGGTCAAAGTGATACATGAACCAGAACCCACTTCTTTTGAGCAAGCCATGGGAAAAGAAAAATGGGAGAAAGCCATGGAAGAAGAAATGGATGCCTTGGATGCGGCTAGACACATACTCAGGTATGTGAAGTCCACATTGCAGTATGGACTGTTTTATGAGACTGGGGTTCAGATACAGTTGCATGGATACACTGATGCTGATTGGGCTGGTAGTATTTCTGATAGATGATCTACTAGTGGATGTGTGTTCTCTTTTGGGAGTGCTGCAGTCACTTGGAGCAGCAAGAAACAACCTACAGTTTCCTTGTCAAGCACAGAGGCTGAGTACAGGGGTGCAGCAATGGCTGCATGTGAGATAGCTTGGTTGCATAAGCTACTTTATGATATGCATCAATCTACAGATGGGCCAGTTGTCATTTATTGTGACAACAAGAGTAGTATACACTTGGCAAATAACCCAGTCTATCATGCTAGAATGAAGCACATTGAGGTGCATTATCACTATGTGCGGGAGAGGGTTTTACTAGGTCTTATTGATCTAGTTTATGTCAGCACAGAGGATCAGGTAGCTGACATATTTACGAAGGCATTGGGCGCAGAGAAGCTGCGCAAGTTCAGAGACCTGCTTGGTGTGTAGGAATTGGGATTGAGCTCAAGGGGGAGTGTTGAGATATCGAGCTCCACTCGTGATATGCCAGGGTGACCGTTGTGCATTTATGTCACCGACTTGTCAGCAGATGCGGTTGGTACACCGCCCATGAATAATAGCTAGATGACAGCTATCCTTATCTACTCTAGTTTGTGGCTCAATCAGTATGCCACCTTAGTTAGTTGAGTTTGGTTTGAGACCCATATATAGGGTTCTTCTATTTCTTTGTATAAGAGTTCTTTTGGCTTACACAACTAAGAAGAGGAAAACTGTTTTCAGCCTCCACCCTTGTGTGTATTCCCCCATTGTGCAAGCAAGAAAGCTACAAGTGAGACTCCTTCCTTCTCTCCCACAATCTTGACAACCACTTGATCCTCTTTAGGTTGGTTTGAAGGTATGCAAATTGATGGGCAGCTATGTAGTAGATTCCTGAGGTGCCCGTCCATCTTCGTTCCATGTACAAAGGCGATGGATTATAAATACACTCTAGGATGTTCATCATCCCAACCCTTTGTTGATAATCCGGGGAAGGCATCGCAATCATAAACATGACTTGGAACACTAAGAACTTGTTCCATGCTTCGTAATTCTGGAAGACAGCATTGAAAGTAAGGAAATGCTTGAAACAACAACATTTGCTTTACTTTATCTTATTAAGGTTTCATAAAAACAAATCCTTCGTTGGTTCGCTCTAATACCAACTGTAACTTGTCCACCTGTTATCTTCAGGAAACATTTTAGCAGTCCATCGGAAAGGATGTCTAGAAAGCTCCGCCCGGCACTCCATGGAATGTTTACGGGGTTTGCGATCTAGGTCTTTCCGCGTCTGCCATGTAGCGGAAGTATTCTGGCCATTCTCACTCAGGACTGACCTGAATTAGGGTTTTCCCTATTGGTCATCTCCTAAACGGCAACTAGCGTCGAACTCCAGCGAACTACTTTACGCAAAAAACACCAAGTCCGAAGCGGATTTACGTTGCACTTGGTTCAAGGAGGATGGGAAACGAGAGGGATGCAAGGCTCGACCTCTCTGCCATAAGGCATAGTCCCATTCCGTTCCCCTAAAATAACGTAAATCGAGATTATTGTAACTTAGACTTCTAGGTCAGTGCCCTTGCTGTTTGTGTCCTTTGAATGATATTCTTGCTGTCCATCATGATTGAGAAAAGTTCCCGGCCAACCGGGACCACCCATCCGAGGACGGACCTATGGCCACATCCTTTGTATTTTCCTCAGGTTGTTTTAGTTATTTAATTACCTAGCACATTTAGTTGGACATGTATCAATTAGCTTCCTTAATTAGCCCATTAGGCACTGGTTCCTTCACGTAATCATAGCACTTGACATAGAAAAGTAATGTCAAACAAGTTCCTTTTCAACAAGTTATCATTTTTATCTTTGAAATACATAAATTTCAGTCCGTAGGCTTATCCATAATCCGCCCGAAGGCTATCCAGCAATCCACAGGGATTACTAATCCAAGATTGCACCCGTAGACTAGTATGCGAGCCTCGAGATCCAATCCTGAGTCACGTTGGCCTCTTGTACAGGGCCCGGAAGGCGAGGGATTTATGGCCAGAGCCCCCCTGGCATCCAAGCGTCCTCTTGCTCCAAGTAGCGCTCAATGGAGAGACCTCTCGTGACGAGTTCCGTCCACCTTCCCGGCGCGGTTAACAACCCCCTTAGTTAGGGTCAGGCAAGCAGTCGAGAGTAAATGAGCTGCCTCTCCCTTCAGGCCTTCAACCTGAAGCATTTAGATTATTTTTTCATCCTTTAATTCTTTGAGCAAACAAAGCAAAACAGTGCTCTTAAAACTGTTACAAGCACAATCATTTCCATTGGTCGTTATTTGGCCAACTGTGCTAAGGACCGAATCCTTCTTTCTGAATGCATCCAGCACTCGATCCAAGATCAATTGCGACTTAGCAAGATCCCCAAAGATTTACTTGTTAACTCTATATCCTGCGTTAGGGCCGTACCCTATTAACCCGTCTTAATCAATACCTTAATTTCATATGTTATTCCAATTTATTGATTGGTCTTTTGCTTCCAAGCAATTATCTTTACCCAAGAAAGGTACTATATCAGGACAATTATTCATCCTCTTGCAAGATAAACTTGGGTAAGAATTTGCCAATCTCATTCCGAGGAATTGGCCATTCTCTTGTGATCAAATCACAAGATCATGCGACTCTACAACTTGTTGTACAAGTGTCGCATCAGACTATGGAACTATTTACCCATCGAATGGAGTCATTTAATCATGATTGGATATAACAATCCATTATTGATTCCATTAGGCCGACATTATCGGTCCTAGGGTTCCGAGTTTCATCTTTTTAGCGTGAGATTCTTAGGGAAAACCCTAGATCACTTCTCACAGGTATGTTCCAATGTCCCTACATTCCGTGAATGTGGGCAAGTCTTTAGGGTATAGGAGTTTTAGCTTTGGTAATACGAGCAACTAGGTAATGTCCTCAACGTGTTACATCCTAGTTAGCTCTTTAGGATATGTTGCATTGAATTAACTCTTCTGAGAGTGGAGTTTTGAGCCCGGGACGTGCCTAAAGCAGATCCATCCTGGACTGCAATCTTTCCACTTTATCTTGGAAGAGAGGACACAAAGTAGCCTGTCTATGAAGAACTGCCAAGTCCTGCTGTGAGAGAGAAGGAATGAATGGAACATTAGGGCTTGGAGGAACAGACCGTGACTTTGCCAGCTGGTCTTGCAACTACTTGATTTGGGAAGCTTGGGATTCCACTGTGGCATTAGCAGTCTGTAAGGCTGAAAGTTTGACATCTAAGAGAGTTTGAAACTCTTGCGCTTCTTTGGACATCCTCTCCTTCTCCTCTGAGAATCTAGTTACCTTTGATTGAGCCTCTGTTAACTGAATCTTCAAAGAAGATATCTCATCTCTTTGGGTTTCAATCAGTTGGGTTTGTTGCTCCATCTGCTTAAATAGATCTGCTAGTGTGTCCTTAGCAGAGGCTAACTCGGATGTTGCCTTATGCAACTGGTCTTTAGACTGCATCAGTTCTTCATAAAAGGAAGCATACAGCTGTTGAACACAAGCTATCACTGACAGTTCAATTGAACTCTGGATGTCTTTACATAGGAAGGGAATGGCATCTCCCGAGACTAGACTGTTCAGTGAAGGGACTGATATGTCCAACGAACCTTCTCTATGTGCTCTAAACAAGTTGTTACAGGTGAGATAAGCAGGGAGATCATTTCCAGATGTAGCAAGAATTGGCACTGAAGGAAGAACTGAAGGAGCTTTATCTGCTACCCGCTTCAAGCGTTTGCGTTGTATGACCAGGGGAGGAGGAGAATCCAGATCCTCTATATCAATTGGTTCTGACTCATCTGAAGGTGGAGGAGGAGGTACTGGATCAGATGGAGGAGGTGGAGGCACACTCTTCTGTAAACCTGAGTAGGTCAAGAAGGCAGACAGGTAGGATCCATAGGTGACATTAGTAACATTGCCCCTGGTTACTTTAACGAAATGTTGATCCATCTTAGTGAGCAGGTAAGTGCTCCAATCAATAGCTACTCCTTTTAACACCATCCTGGAAGCTATAAAGAGCTCTTTGGACAAGTAATGGGATGGTGTTTTTGCAAGCATAAACCCTGTCTTGGAGAAACTGGCAGACCAACTTCCATACAGGATCAGTGATTATGGAAAAGGAGACTCCTAAAGTGTTGATCACCTTCTTGACATCCAGAATTTCCTTGGTCTATTTTTGTAACAGCTTCAAAATCTCCTCGTTAGAGAAGAGCTGGCGAGCTATAACAAAGGGTTCACCTTTGTAGAGAAGAGACAAAGCCTTCCCTAACCCTCGAGGTGTCAAAGTCATGGAAGTACCCTGGACCAGTCCCAACTTCTTGCTGTAGGAGGCCAGGAACTCATCACACATCGATGGATCTTCTGGAATCAAGGGGAAGGAGGCAGCCACGAAAGTCGCGAGTCCCACCTTCGTGAGAGGCTCAAAAGTAAGTAGGGAAGAGTAATCCCTCTACTGACCAGTGGAACATACTGGATAGGGGGAGGAGCATGAGGCACCATTCAGATGGTAAACACACACACCACAACACAGACAGACACAAAGAATGTCTGCAAAACAACCAAAGGGCGATCAAAAAGGAATCAATCCAAAAAGAAAGACACTCATACAAACATAGACGTAACTAACCCAAGTACCACCCCAGACAATACACAGCCTAGAAAAATTTTGGCATGACCTTTACACATATGCGATCGAAAGCTTCATGCGATGCAACATGCAAGCACCCAAATCCCCGTATCAGGCAAGAAAGAAAAAATTACACACCGTACCCGTAATCGTAACACATAGACAAACCAAACTACCATAAAAATGATCATGAAGACGTGACCATAACTTAACCATCAGTGTCAACTAATAGACTTTTACGCGCCCATCCCAGGAAGCGAGTTTATTAAAAAGGGAAAAAAAGTGCAGTGAGGGGAAATTACTTTAATGAAGGGTTCATTTTAATAAATTATTAACAATGGCTGACATTTTATTAGGTGATAAATCTTAGTAAGAAAACGGCGGTTCCTTCTTAAAATTTTAATTACAAATTATTAAGTTGAAACGATGCTTTAACGCAACCCCGACTACGATGCCTAGACTGGGTCTCTAAATGCAAATTCCTTAATTAAAATTTAAGAGTGATGTGGAGCACTTTTTTGCCAACGCGTGCTCTTGTGACGACTGGTTCATTTTTATTACAAATTAAAGTGCCTCTTAAGCGCACGTAGCGCGTGCAAAGTGAACGGCTGGTTGATTTTTATTATGAAACGGTGCGTTTAGCGCGAATGCGCATGGAAAATGTGGGTGAATAAATAGTTCATTTTAACAATTAATTTGTGATTAAGGGAAAATGAAAATAAATAAAGCACATAAAATAAATACCTAAGGGGTGTGTATGCAAGGGCCTGAAGGTGCATGGAAGAGTCCCCCAAAGCCAATGAATCCAGTAAAAGAAAAGTAAAGACCATTGACTAAACAACAAAGACAACACTTTAGTGGATGTGGCAATTTTTATTATTTTTTGTTTATTTTATTATGATGTATTAGTAGTTTTTGAATTTTATATTTTGTTTGTTTGGTATTTTAGGGGTATTATGTATGGCGGTTGGAGTTATGTGTGTTTTTCTGGATTTGTTTTTTAATAAATTGTATGTGGGTGTTTTTTTTATTTTATTTTTTTCAAAAGGAAGAATAATTAAATATGGATATGTGATGAAGGAAAAAGAAAAGTTCAGTCAGTTAGGAAATATCCACAATTTATGGTATGAAAAGAAGATTTGGAATTTTATATGTAATTTATTTTTATTTTTTTGTTTTTTGGGTTTTTTTAAAATTGGTGCCTTGTATGAAAATATATTAAAGTAAAAAATGAATAGAGAAAGGTTAGGGGGGTGGATGGAATTTTCTAGAATTTTTTTTTTGTATTTTTTACTAATTTTAAATAAGTTTTTTGCATTTTTAAAGGTAATTTTGAATAAATTGGCAAATATGGAATTTTTTGTAATTTTGGGTGTTAAATTTTCCAGCTGAAAATTTTCCAAAAATGTGCAAAAAGCTAAGGAAATTTTTTAGAAATTTTTTTGAGTGGAAATAAATTTATAAATTAATTAAATCAGTTAAATCAGGAAAATCAGCTTAGTTTGGTAAGTAGGGTCAAATTAAGTCAGCTAAGTCCT
This sequence comes from Lygodium microphyllum, assembly GCF_053477565.2. NCBI lineage: Eukaryota > Viridiplantae > Streptophyta > Polypodiopsida > Schizaeales > Lygodiaceae > Lygodium > Lygodium microphyllum. The sequence continues at coordinate 200,741,867 of NC_141135.1, read as the reverse complement.
GGTAGTTTGTGTAAATCATGTACGTCAGATTAAGTCAAGTCAGGTTAGTCAAAGCGAACTAGGTTAGTCTAGGTTAGTCAAAGTCAGGTAAGTAAGCTAAGGCGAGGCAGGTCAGGTTAGTCTGGGTTAGTCTAAGTTAGGTAGGTAAGTAGGCTACGTCAGATTCTAACTAACCTAGGTAGACTCACTAACCTAGGGTTAATTAGGTTAAGATGGGGACTAACCTAAGGAGGGTTAGTTGAACTAGGCTAAAGTTAGTTTAACTAGGGTAGGGTTAGTTGACCTAAGTAGGGTGAACCTAACTAGGGTAGGGTTAGTTTAACCTGGGGGGGTTAATGTAACTAGGGGGGGTTAGTTAACCTAAGTAGGGTGAGTGGACTAGGGGGGGTTAATTGACTAGGGGGGGTTAACTAACCTAGGGGCGTTAAGTGAACTTAATTAGGATGAGGTTAACTTAATTAAAGGTTAGTTAAACCAACTTGTGGTAACAGGGAGGAAGGAGGAGGAGGAGGGAGAGGAGGAGGAAGGCGACGGCGCGGGCGAAGCTCCTAGCGTCAATCGGCGGCGGCTGCAGGAGGGGAGGACGCTCGGTGCGCGACGAAGGTCGACGACGGCAGCGGGTCGTCAACGGCGGCGGGGGTCGGCACTGCACACAGCGACGGCGCGGGCGGACTTGGCGGGCGGCGACTGGAAGAGAGGAGGAGCGTAAAGGAGTGGAGCGGCGCGGGCGGTGTGGGCGGCGCGAGGGGAAGGAGGCCGAGGGGCGGCAAAAAGGGTGCAGAGCCGGGGCGGCGACACGGACGCCGGTTGGTGGAGGCGCTGAGAAGGGCAAAGCTGGGCGGCGACGCCGTGGGAAGGGGGAGAGCGCTGGGGGGAGTACACTGGGGGCGGTGTTGGGGGGGACCGATGAGGGGAAGGAGGGGAGGAAGAAGAGAGGGAGGGGAAGGGAGGGGGAGGAGGAGGAGAGGGAGGGGATGGTGGCGGGGGGGGTCCCAGAAGGAGGAGGGAGAGAGGGGGTTGAGGGAGGAGGTGAGAGGGTGAGAGGGTGGGGGAGGGTCGGGGAGAGAGAAAGAGGGGTAGGAGAGAGAAAGAAGAAGAAGAAGAAGAAGAAGAGAGAGGAAAGAGAGAGAGGGGGTGGTTCGTTGGGACACGGGGGGTGCCCGTTGGGGATGAGTTATTTAAAAATAAATAATAAATAATAAATAAATAAAATTAAGGAATTAATAAAGAAATGAATTAAAAGAAAAAAGAGGGAAAGGGGGCACGCGCCCCGTCTCGCGCGCATGCGCGGAGCGGGGGTAAAAAAATTTGCGATGGTGGGACCCGACTGGGCGGGAACGGTGACACGCAAGTCGCGGACACGACGGGAGCGTCTCGAGATGCGGGAAAACAAAAACGCACCCGTTCACGCGCAAGGCGAGGCACACGAGAACACGAAAAAAATAAAAAAATAATAATAACTCATAAACCGTTCGTCGAAACGAAAATCCGTAAAAAGGAAAAATGGGTCGAGAGAGGAGGAGAAAATGATGGAAAAGTAAGACGGGGTGTCCAAAGGAAAAGGAGGGCGGTCACATGGGAAAGCACAAAAAAATATGCCCGAAAACACATACGGGGATTAATATCAGAAACTCCGCTCGCCGGAATGCAGGGTGGAAAGAAGGAAAAAGGTGCAGAAGAACGTGGCCAACAAGCTATCATAGCGAAACACAGTTTCGAGCGAGATAGGATGCGTTCACATGGGAAAAATGGAAAAATGGCACACGAAAACGAGGTCGAAAATTAATAACAAAAAATCGGTTCACCGGAACAGAGGGTAGAAACAAGAAAAAATGTGCAAGGGAAGGGATTGCACAAGGTTGTCACATCAAAACTGAGTTCTGGGGAAATTAGGAGGGGTTCACATGCAAAAAACATGAAAAATGCATTTAAAAACGCTCTGAAAAATTAATAACTAAAAATTCAGCCATCAGAAAAGGGGGGAGGAAAAAGGAAAAAGTAGGGGGAAGGCTAGTAGAACACGGCTGTCAAATCAAACTGGAATTCCGGTGAAAATAGGGCAGGTTCACATGAAAAATTGTGAAAAATAAACACGAAAAAGACTCGAAAACCCGCAAAAATTAATAACGGATGAAACGTACATCGAAATGACATGGAGCAAAAAGGAAAAATGTCAGGAGAAAGGGTAGCACAGGCGTGACTCATCAAATCAGAGTTCCGAAGCAGGCAAGACGCGATCACATGGAAAACTGTCCAATTTACGAGAATTACGTAAAAAATGAATAACTTGAGAATCGTTTGTCAGAATAGGGGTTGATAAAAAGGAAAAATGGTCACGTCAAAGGGATGAACATGGCTATAAGTTTGGATTTGAATTTCGGTGAACGTAGGGGGCGTTCACATGGAAGGACAACAAAATCAGGGAATGCAGGAACGGCAAGGGAACAGCCCCAAGGGTGGGTTAAAAATGGATGGGTGGGTGGGGAAGGGACCCCATCAGGGTAAAAGCAGGGCAGGCATAGATGCATTATCAGGTTAAGGCAAATGCAAAGGGGTATGCAATGTAGACGCGTAGGGACGCGTCCCCAAACTTAAAACCTTAACGGATAGGGTTGGCTGAAGTAACAGGGACCTAGTACCACACAACAGACCAACGCTAACGTCCCCACACTTAAAACATGACCGTCACTGACAATAGAAGGTGTAGGGTTAGAAAAACTTGGCCCATGTTGTCGAGAATCAAGGGTGACTGTCAATGGCACGTCCACTGTCGTTGGCGGCTGCAGGAGGTATGAAGGTATCTTCACAGCACACATCCTTCAGCCTTCGTGGCAGGGATCACGCGGCAACACCCAGGGAGGTAGCTGGTTGAAGGAATCATAGGAAATTCGTTGATGACGAGGGATAGTACACTCAACTCACGATCACTCAAATGGAATGAAAGAACCGTCACTCGCCCCATTACTGACATCACTCGAGTGAATGATAAGGAAACCCAGAGCTCACATCCGGTTTTAGGAATTGACAAAGGAATGGTGCAGAGGGAGCATGCCAGGGTGCACAATTGATAGTGCATCAGTGCGTCCAACCCACAATGCACCACCTAGCAAGGTGTAGGGGGCTGATTCTAAGAGAAGCTTCTTCCTCTCACTGTTGAGATATCGAGCTCCACTCGTGATATGCCAGGGTGACCGTTGTGTATTTATGTCACCGACTTGTCAGTTGCAGATGCGGTTGGTACACCGTCCATGAATAATAGCTACATGATAGCTATCCTTATCTACTCTAGTTCGTGGCTCAGTTAGTATGCCACCTTAGTTAGTTGAGTTTGGTTTGAGACCCATATATAGAATTCTTCTATTTCTTTGTAAGAGAGTTCTTTTTGGCTTCCACAACTAAGAAGAGAAAAACTATTTTCAGCCTCCACCCTTGTGTGTATTCCCCCATTGTGCAAGCAAGAAAGCTACAAGTGAGACTCCTTCCTTCTCTCCCACAATCTTGACATGGTATCAGAGCCTTGTTCGTGGTAAGGAGCTCAAGAAAGCAAGCCAAGATCGCGGTGTTCTGGTAAGAGGAGTAGTGTTGCTTTCATTTTCTGTTTTGGGAGCAGATCTCTGCAGGTAGCACAGCCGGAAATTGCAAGAGTGCATTGTCTCAGGTTGAGACGCCCTTCGCGGTGAAGCCATTTCGGGGCCTGTTTTGGAGGCAGAAGTTTTCTGCACGCACTCAGGAAAAAGCCCTGTTTTATGCTATGTGACCACTGTTCTACAGGTTGGTGAAAAGTAACCACAGATATTGCATCATATGCTCGTGTGCAGAGACATTGGGAGTTACAGAATCATCCTTGGTTCCTGTTTATGCAAAATCGTCACTAGGAAGTGACTGTGTGGTCAAATACCACTTTCGCCAGTTTTGCAGATTTGCCCTTGTGAGGGTGAAGCTGTGTTTTTTGCAGTGACAGAATTTTTTGCAATATTCTGTAATGGCGTCTGATTCTCTTTCACAGATTGTAACTGAAAAGCTTGACAAGAACAACTTCCAAGCATGGAAGTTTAGAATGACGAATTTCCTTATGGGAAAAGGATATTGGGAATTTGTTGCAGGAAATGAAGAAGAACCAGTTCTTCCTGATGTTCCCAATCAACAGCAAATACAGGCATTCAAAGCATGGCATGAGAGAGCCAGGAAAGTTATGTACTGGCTGTCTATCAGTATTTCAGACTCTATGATTGTGCATATTCAGGATACAAGTACGCCAAAGGAGGCATGGGATACTTTGTCAAAAATGTACAGCACAAATACTCAAGCCAGGAAAATGCAGCTCAAGCAAGAGTTGCATAATGTGCAAAGAGAAAATATGAGCATCAACAACTACCACATGAAGGTGAAGAAGATTGCAGATGCACTTGCTTCCATTGGGTCGCCAGTGGAAGATGATGATTTAGTTTCTGTGACCTTGAATGGTCTAGGAAAGGATTATGCACAGTTTCGAACATCGATTTCAGTTCGTGAAAGATTTCCTGATTTTGAGGAGTTGATTGCTCTTCTAATTTCTGAGGAGCAGAGAAATGGTGGTGCATCTTCTTCAGGAGGAACTTCAAAAGAAGCTGTCTTCTACTCAAATGCTGGAAGAGGTAGAGGCAGAGGTAGAGGAGGCCGATTTGGAGGCCGTGGCAGAAATCAGAATATGCAGCAAACTCAAGAAAACCAGTCCTATGGAGGAGGACGTGGTAACTCTAGAGGCAGGGGGAGCCAAAGAGGTTGTGGTGGATGGCAAAGAGGCCAAAATGCAAACAGTAATGTTGAATGCTATTACTGTGGTAAAATGGGTCATATGGCTAAAGACTACTATAAAAAGCAGAATGACATCATGAATGGAAAACTGCAACAAGGGAACTATGCATCTTCTAGTAGACAGGGTGATGACAGAAATGAGCATTTGTTTATGGTGCAGCACATGAACAATTCTGTGACAAGTGCAGAAGAAAGCAATGATGTATGGTATGTTGACTCAGGTGCATCAAACCACATGACAGGTCATGCAGAATGGATGGAGGATGCAAGGAAAATGGAAAAACCAGGATTTGTGGAGACTGGTGATGACACTGCACATCCTATTGTGCAAATTGGAAAAATTCATTTGTCTATGCATGATGGGAAAAAGAAATACCTGTCCGATGTATTTCATGTCCCGAATATCACCAAGAATCTAGTTTCTGTTGGTCAAATGGTTGAACAGGGCTTGCAGGTCAGATTTAATCCTCATGGATGCTTTGTTGAGGATATGAAAAATAAAGGTCGCTTGATAGCAAAAGGAAAGAAGAAGGGCAGAATGTTTACGTTGGATGCAAACATGTCTGAATTGAGTGCAGCAATGTTTGCACATGGGACCGGTGTAGTTGCAGATATTGATATCTGGCATAAACGCATTGGTCATGTTAATGTACAGCGACTTAAATCAATGCAGGCCCAAAATATTGTTGCAAGATTGCCTAAATTCAAGGTTGCAGAAATGCATAAGGTATGTGAAGCCTGTCAGTTTGGAAAACAGGCAAGGAAACCATTTCCTAGACATGTTCAAGAGAGTGAGAAGCCATTGGAATTAATCCACTCTGATGTGTGGACTACTAAAGCTGCATCTCTTGGAGGCTGTCATTATTTTGTCACTTTTATTGATGACTATAGCAGAAAAGTTTGGGTGTATTTTATGAAAAAGAAAAGTGAAGTTTTTGGGCATTTCAAAACTCTTAAAGCTATGGTTGAAAAAGAAACAGGCCTGCAGATAAAATGCCTAAGGTCAGATGGAGGGGGAGAGTACCTCTCAAATGAGTTTGCAAGGTTCCTGCAGGAGCATGGCATAAAGCAGCAATATTCATGCAGTCATACCCCACAACAAAATGGAATTGCAGAAAGGAAAAACAGGCATATTGGAGAGGTATCTCGTGCCATGCTCAATGAAAAAGACTTGCCAGATTTTTATTGGGCTGAAGCAGTTGCTACAGCAGTCTACATAATGAACAGGACTCCCACTGCAGCAATACATGGAATGACTCCAGAGGAGAGGTATACTGGTAGGAAACCAGATATTTCTCATTTGAAAATTTTTGGTTGCATTGCCTATGTACATGTGCCAGATGAGCTGAGATCCAAGTTGGATCCAAAAGCTGAGAAGTGCATCTTTATTGGTTACTCTCTACAGCAAAAAGGGTATAGATGCTATAACCCTTCTACTCGTAAGTTTACAGTGAGCAAAGATGTTGTTTTTGATGAGATGAGTAGCTAGTATAAACCAGTAAATGTGATTGATGATATAGATGCACAAAATGGTAATGCTGCACAGAATTCACAGCAGCAGTCACAAAATATTAGTGGACCTGGAGCGTCCTCTAGCAGTGGTTCACATTCTTCGCCATGGACAGGCAGATTGAGATCAGGAGAATCTTCTCAAAGCAATGCAGATAGTGGTATGCAGGTATCACGAAAAGGAAAAGAGAAGGTTGATCAGCCCATGTTTGATGTGAATGCAGGTCACTCTTATGTGGATGGTGAATCCAGTGGCTCAGAACAGAGCATTGATGATGAGTTGGGTATTCCTTCTATTGTTACACCTGGAGTAAGGAAGACCAGGGATGTTTTGAGAGCACCTGGGAGTGAACCTACTTTGCGCAGGTCTACCAGAGCTAGGTATCCTGTGGATAGGCTGAAATATAATGGATTTATAGCCATTCATTATGCATATATGGTTAAAGTGAATAGGAACCAGAACCCACTTCTTTTGAGGAAGCCATGGGAAAAGAAAAATGGGAGAAAGCCATGGATGAAGAAATGGATGCCTTGGAAGCAAATGCTACATGGGAATTGGTACCTTTGCCTAAAGGTAAAAATGCAATTGGATGTAAGTGGGTTTATAAGGTGAAGCACAATGCAGATGGTTCTGTGAACAGATACAAGGCAAGATTAGTAGTCAAGGGGTATGCACAAACATATGGCATTGACTATGAAGAAACATTCAGTCCGGTTGCAAGGATGGCAACCATAAGAGCAGTCATTGCTATGGCTGCATCAAAGGGATGGTCTTTACATCAGATGGATGTAAAGAATGCCTTCTTGCATGGTGATTTGCAAGAAGAGGTCTATATGGAGCAGCCACCAGGTTATGTGCATGCTGTTCATCCTGAGTTTGTTTGCAGGTTGAAGAAAGCCTTGTATGGCTTGAAGCAAGCACCTAGAGCATGGTCTGACAAGATAGGACAGTATCTTGTCACTATTGGCTTTCAAATTTCCAAGGCAGATTTCTCACTTTATGTGAGAAAAACAGAGAAATGTATCATGCTACTTGTCATTTATGTTGATGATTTGATTATGACAGGTGACAGTGATGAAGATATCCTTCATGTGAAAATGCTATTGAAGCAGAAGTTTGAGATGAAGGATTTGGGAGAGCTGCGTTATTTCTTGGGCATTGAGGTGATTAGATCACCAAGTGGGATACAGCTCTTGCAGAGGCAGTATGGATTGGACATGCTGTCCAAATATGGGATGACAGGCTGTAAGCCTATTTCAGTTCCTTTGGAGCAGAATGTGAAGCTGAGCGCAGATGCAGGTGAGCTTCTAGAAGACCCTACTATGTACAGACGCATAGTAGGAAGTTTGATTTATATGACTATTACCAGGCCAAATTTGAGCTATGTTGTTGGATTGGTAAGTCAGTTTATGCAGGCTCCAAGGAAACCACATTTGGATGCGGCTAGACGCATACTCAGGTATGTGAAGTCCACATTGCAGTATGGACTATTTTATGAGACTGGGGTTCAAATACAGCTACACGGATACACTGATGCTGATTGGGCTGGTAGTATTTCTGATAGACGATCTACCAGTGGATATGTGTTCTCTTTTGGGAGTGCTGCAGTCACTTGGAGCAGCAAGAAACAGCCTACAGTTGCCTTGTCGAGCATAGAGGCTGAGTATAGGGGTGTAGCAATGGCTGCATGTGAGGTAGCTTGGTTGCATAAGCTACTTTATGATATGCATCAGCCTACATATGGGCCAGTTGTCATTTATTGTGACAACATGAGTAGTATACACTTGGCAAATAACCCAGTCTATCATGCTAGAACAAAGCACATTGAGGTGCATTATCACTATGTGCGAGAGAGGGTTTTACTAGGTCTTATTGATCTAGTTTATGTCAGCACAGAGGATCAGGTAGCTGACATATTTACGAAGGCATTGGGCGTAGAGAAGCTGCGCAAGTTCAGAGACCTGCTTGGTGTGCAGGAATTGGGATTGAGCTCGAGGGGGAGTGTTGAGATATCGAGCTCCACTCGTGATACGCCAGGGTGACCGTTGTGTATTTATGTCACTGACTTGTCAGTTGCAGATGCGGTTGGTACACCGTCCATGAATAATAGCTACATGATAGCTATCCTTATCTACTCTAGTTCGTGGCTCAGTTAGTATGCCACCTTAGTTAGTTGAGTTTGGTTTGAGACCCATATATAGAATTCTTCTATTTCTTTGTAAGAGAGTTCTTTTTGGCTTCCACAACTAAGAAGAGAAAAACTGTTTTCAGCCTCCACCCTTGTGTGTATTCCCCCATTGTGCAAGCAAGAAAGCTACAAATGAGACTCCTTCCTTCTCTCCCACAATCTTGACACTCACGACTTGAGATGCCAGGAGGATATTGTTGAGTTGCTAAGAGGTTGGCTATGTCTGCATACTAGGGAGTAACTGTTTCAACTAGAAACAAGGAAGCATCAGGAAGGTCTGTATCATCATGTTCCTCTTCTTCTGTTTGAGGGATCCATGATAGATGATCGGCTAGGACATGGGAACGGCCAGGCTTAGTGACTACTTCAAAGTTGAACTCCTGGAATAGGAGCAACCATCTCATCAGTCGTCCTTTAACATCTGCTTTGTTCACATCAAGAAGGACAGGGCTTCATATCCACATAGAACTTGAAATGTGTGGACAATAGATAGTGTCGAAACTTCTTCAGTGTAAACACCATTGCCAAGCACTCAAGCTCTATCACACTGTGTAGTTCCGTTCCCTATCAGTGACCTTTCGGCTTGCATAATATATCGGTTGATCTAATTTAGAGGGGCCCTTTTGACATAGGACAGCACCTAGCCCTTCAACTGATGCATCTGTGTGCACATGGAACTCCTTCGTCCAGTCAAGAGGCTGTAAAATAGGTGCTTGGATCAGGCACTGTTTTAGGGTATTAAAGGCCTCTTCACAGTCATCCGTCCAAAGGAAATTCGCCTCTTTCCTTAGGAGCTTGTGTAGAGGGGCTGCTTTAGTTGCAAAATGTGTAACAAATCTTCTGTAATAGCCCACATGGCCAAGAAATCCTCTCGATTGCTTGAGGTTTGTTGGTGCTGTTAAGGCGGCAATCTTCTCAATCTTTGCCGCGTCTGTTGCAATTCCTTGTGCAGAGTCAATATGGCTTAAAAGCACTCCTGAGGAGACGCCAAAGACACGTTTGTTGGGGTTGAGAGAAATCCCATACTCGCGGCATCTGTCAAAACATTGCTCTAGGTGTCCCCAGTGCTCATGGATCAAACTATAGACACAAAAGTCATCAAGATACACCTCAATAAAATCATGAAGATGATTCTGGAAGGCAGACATCATTACTCGTTGGAAGGTGGCAGGAGCATTACAGAGTCTAAATGGCATCACTCTGTAGGCATAGGTCCCCCATTTTGTGGTGAAGGTTGTTTTAGATTGGTCCTCTGCTGCGATTTGGACTTGGTTATATCCGCTGAATCCATCCAAGAGGGAATACAGCTCATAGCCTGCCACACTGTGTCCAATAGTTGGTTTGTAAAAGGGATAGGGAAATGATCCTTCAACGTTTTCGAATTGAGCTTTCGAAAGTCGACACATATTCGAAGTTTCCCATTCTTCTTGGGTACTACCACAATGGGCGAAACCCATTCACTGTTAGCCACGGGATAAATGAACTCTGTTTCAAGAAGTTTCAATAATTCAGCCTTCACCAGAGTAGAGTAATTAGGATTCATACGCCTTTGTCTTTGCCTTACAGGTTTGGCATCGGGCTCTAAGTCAATGTGATGTTGGCATACTGTGGGGTCAATCCCCTTTAGGTCTTTATACGACCAAGCAAACACATCTAAGTTCTCCTTTAGTAGGCCTCGCAAGACCACTAGTTCTTCTTCTGGAAGATTGAGACCCACTTTCAGGTGTCGTTCAGTACCCTTAGCATCCAGGAACGTTACTTGTCTTGCACCTTCCACTTCACGGATAAATGTTCCACGGATTGATTCTGGGTAGAGGTTTGACTCTTTCAAGAGAGTAGTATCCTCGTCTAATGTTCCACTAGAATCAATGTCCTCCTTCTGAACAGATGACGCATTCGTCTGTTTAGGTTGCTGGAAGGGTATCAGAGCTTGGTTTGCTTTTGTTTGAGTGGTGATTTCTTCATAACTCAGGGATTCATCTTCGAAGGATGCGTCCAAAAATGTCACATAGCACGAACCTGCTAGAGGGCGTGACTTTGAGGGCTTGGGCTTTTGTTGGTAGGAGGCATCATCATCATCTTCTCTTTGGACTAAACAGTCAGGACGACAGGAGCTATTGTTGAACTTAATTTTTATGTTTTTAATCCACTACTTATACAGATTTTGCATACTTTGTGGTCCATTGACCAAGCCAAATGGAACCATTGTCATTCCATCCAGTACCCTGAGATATTCGGCCTCTGAGGTCTCTGTAGGGACACCAACTAGAGGGAATTCTTCATCTGCACTTTCATAGCCTACTTCATTTTCTTCCTCATCAGTTTCATCCTCATCCTCTGAAGGCTCTGTCTCTGCTTCTGTAGAGACTCTGTAGGAGAAGAACAGATCTTTTCCCTCTGCATCTGCTTCTGCTTCTGTCACTAGTTCTGACTCTGCTTTTGCCTCTGGCTCTAGCTCTGTATCCATTACTGTCTCTGTATCTGCTCTGTCTCTGTACTGACTCTGCTCTGTAACTCTATTGTCTCTGTACTGACTCTGCTCTGTCTCTGCGACTGTCATGTAACAGGGAGAATAGTACATCCATGCTTCTATTTCATTGTCAGAGGTGATTTCAGAGGTCAATTCTAATTGAGGCAGGAGATATTCTCCCATGGACAAGGATTTTACTTCCCTTGGCAGTTGGCTTACAGTGCCCACTGTTAGGGACTGTGCCTCTGTTTTCTTAGGAAAGATTTGCTTCACAGCTTCTTCATCTCCTGATGTACCATCTGTTGCCTCGTTAGAGGAGTCATTTATGACTTCAATGGATGTGGATCCATTGCCTTTTTGTGATCCATACAGCTTTAACACCGCTTTGTTGGGTCCTTTGCCTAGAGTCAGGGTTCCTTTGAACCAGTCCTCCTGGCTCTTGCTTCAAAAAGCCAAGGTCTTCCCAACAGCAGAGGGTATGAGGTCCCATAAGAATTTGGTTTGACCACCAAATATGTCAGCCAATAGTCTCTTCCTGCAAGGGTTGTTTTTACATATGGGAGGATGCCCAACGGTTTGACTCTACTTTGGTCTGCCAATCTGATAAGCCGCTGTGTAGGTTGAATTTCTTGCAACCCTAAGTCCTTCATTGCGACATTTGTCATTATGTTTACTGACGAGCCTCCATCAATCAATGCATCTGAAATGAAGCATCCTTCTATCCATACACTAATCTCTGGGGTTCCAGGATCTAGGAAGGCATTAGCCACATCCACTTCCTTTATAGGCTCTGGGGCCTTATCGGTCTTGGTTGCTGTTGAGCTCCTAGTGCACCCCAGGTGATGAAATCAGAAGGTGAGGTGAGGATGCACCAAATGCCTGATCCAGGCTCCACCCCACTGCCTACGATTGTGGCCTGATGTGGCGTTTGGTGCAAGTCATGGCCACTCTAAAGTCTTACAGAAAGACCCTCTTGCATTCCCTATCCTGCTTCAGGGTTGGTTAGTTGGTTAACATTGCATCCAATCCCAATTATGTTAGCCCGTTGTTTAGCTATTTGGGGTGAATCTTCGGTCACCTTGTCTGATATCCAACTTCCAAGGTCAAACTTGGTTCCTTCGGGGGTCAGAGACGTCACCTGGGCACCCAGGACTGTGGCCTAGGTGAATCACCTTCTGTTCGAGCTCTGGTACTCTGGTCCGATTCTGGATTCTTAGTCCACACCTTCGTGTCAAGATGCTTTTGAATCTCTTTCGGCAGCTGGGAGATAGCATCAGCAACTGTCGGAATGTTAGGTTTGGTTTAAAAGTGTCTAGGTCTTTGACCAAGTCATAATCTTTAATAGGATCCACAGGCTTCTCCAGCCGACTGGGGAATGGGGCTATACCCATCTTCATCTTTCCTTTTTCTTCTAACAACTGCTGCATCGACACTTCTTCTATTTCTGGAAGTACTTCTGTATCTTCTATCTCCTGGCCCTTTGGCCCTATCTCTGGGGCTGTCTCTGTATCCCTCTCTGGCACTATAGTGCTCTGTACTATACTGTTCTGTTCTGTACTGCTATGTCCCTCTGTAGATAGGTTGAACTTCACAATCTTGGTAGGAGAGTTATTTTCATTCTGAACCACTGGTTCCTTCTTCCTGGTGCGCGTAACAATAGCAACTTCCAACTCTACCAAATTGGAAGCAGGCTCTTGTATCTTCTGTTGACTATCAGTAGCATTGGCCTTTACAGGGGCTGGACTGCGACAGTCCTTTGCAGTGTGGCCTTCACCTTTACATTGGCTGCATAAGGGCTTGTAGTCCACAGATTGTCTAGGGTTTGGACAATTTGGGGAGATATGTCCCTTTTCTCCACACCTATAACATTCCACCTCTGATCTTTGACCACCGCCAGACTATCGTCCTCTGTAACTTTGAGAGGGAAACCTCCTTGGACCGAAATTAGGACCAAACTCCCTAGGCTTTGGTCCAATATCCTGTGTTATCATTTTGGATTCTAGCAAGTTGAATCTTGCATTTTCATCCTTCTGTCTTCGTTCATGAGTTTGTTCCCAAACAGTTTGCCACCAAGATGCAAGTTTTTGTTGCTTCAACAGGAAGAGGAAACAGTCCACCACATAGAGCATGCATCATGATGGTGATATGTTTCTGTCATTGTGGGATGAAATTCTTGTGGAAAGTGGCTTTGATTATGATAAATTCCAACTCTTCAGTGGAAGAAGGAACTTTGCAAACATCCATTGAATTCTTCTCTTCTTGGCAATGCCATTTCCTTCATTTTCAGCCTCTTCTGGTGCTTGTTGATGGCAAGTTTCCCCGGCTGCGCATCAAAAACATGGAGCCCCAAGAGGAACACCAAGGAAAAGGTAATTCCCTTGCAAGAAAATCTATCTTGTAACATCAACAAGCTTTTATTTCATTCTTTTGATCATCAAAGCAAAGAAAACAGCAATTCTTCACGCAGCATCATAGTAGATTTCTCCCACGAATTTGATTGAATCAACCATATTCTTCAACATCTTCATAAAATTCTTCAATAGAAAAAAGAACACAAATTAATACACCATCTTTGAATGGAAATAAATCACATATTATCCATCTTCAATATCTTCATAGTGCTCTCTCTCAATCTCTCATATACAATTACACTGTTTTGATAGATTTGACTATCTCTGACTCTCTCTCTCTCTCTCTCTCTCTCTCTCTCTCTCTCTCTCTCTCTCTCTCTCTCTCTCTCTCTCTCTCTCCATCAATAGTACATCATATCCTCACTACAATGCTCTCATAATAACCCTCAATAATCCTTCTTAGGTCGTGGATGCACCTCCCAAGAGATATGTCTGACATGAAGAGTCACCAGAGCCACTACAATGTCTTTTCACAGCTCACCACTGTCACTGTCACTTAGTCTTCACTTCAGTCTTAGCAGCTGTTTCTTCCACTTGTTTTAGCTCTTTTGAACTTAGATTCATCCTAAGGAGGATGCCACTTGGATAGATGAAAGCACTCTCAACCATCAATATCCCCAGTTTATCTCAACATGAGGACATCTCGATTCCTCCAAGGGGGAGAGAATGTAACATTACCGAATCTAAAACATGCATTCTTTATATGAATCTCCTCTTAGGAGGCCAAAAGTTTAGGATAATGGCAATTTTTTTTTAAATTAATTAGTTATCCCTCTCTCCTCTAGCCGACTGTTGTGCTGGAGGAGAAGGGAATAGCAAGGGCAACTAAGCTCCTTGCTGGAGCTCGCAAGGGGGAGGAGGCCATGCGTAATGGTGCGTGGAGGGAGGGAGGTACCTCTCCCTCTCCCATATAAACCCCCTGTGGGGAAGAAGGAAGAAAAGAGACTGCCTCATCACTGCCGTGAGCTGGGATTCCGAGCTGTCGCTGCCGTCGAGAGTGAAAGGAAAAGCCGAGATAATGCTGAAGCTACCATTGTGAGAGAGAGGAAGTTGACATCGCTGCAGATCGCCTTGCCGCCATTAGACCGCCTCCTGCCGTCCTTATTCGATTTTTTTCTCCCCTCCACGTGGGTTCTTGATGCCAGGAGGCATATTCCACAGTGGATTCCGTGAGGTTTTGCGGTGGATTCCGTAAATTTTATTACCGGGGCTCATACACAAGATGGATTCTTTGTGCAAAAAGTTGATGGGGATGCCTATCGTTTTCGGACGTTTTATTATTTTAATGTGTAAGTGGGTGATTCTACAAAATACATATTAATAAATGTTTATGAGTTTAGAGTGCGCACTCGTAATAAATTAAGGTTAGGATTGATTTCTAACCAATTTATTTTTGTAGCTGAAGACTGCTAGGTATTCACTTTTGTCGGTTTAATTGTATTATTTTTCTAACAATTTTGAATGCTTCAGTTGATGTGTAGAGCAAGTAACGGTGGCATTGGGAAGCATTGGAGGATAGCGTGTATTCAAATTATCATCAAATTTTGATGGGTGCGTATCTTAGGCATGGCGCCTATATTTTGTCGCGCTTATTTATTAAAGCGTTTGATATTTATTTATTATTTTTGTATGCACATGGGCGCATGATTTAAATATCTATATTGGACATTATATTTGGGTACCGCCTGACTTCTTGGGCACCCAATAGCTTTAATTCTTTAGTGGCACAAAAGCAAACACAAAAGCTAAAGCGTGCTATTTTGTAAATTGGGCTATTTCTTGAGCTTGAAGATGAATAATATATTAAATACATGCTTTGTGGAGCGCTCACACAAGGCATGGGGGGAGATTGCACCCAATTGGTCTCTTGTTCATGTTGTGCAAGCTTTCTTAATTGGTTTTTGTGTAAAAAGTAGAGTTCTTTTGTTCTTGGGGACCTTCTGACGCTCACTACGCGCGCATACAGTATCCAATCTGTGCACCAGTGGTATCAGAGCGAAGCTGAGATCAAGAGCTTCCAATCGTTTACCATCTCGCGCGAAGGCAGAGCTCGTGGAACGATCAAGCTCTACAGTCCGTCTTAAACGGTCGATACCAATGTGTTTCTGGCAGTCGAGAACCACCTGCTGTACACTCAGATCGCGAGGGACCGGCCTCTGCAGGGCAAAGGACCACGCGGGAAGATCCTTGAAGAAGTCGTTGGTTCTTTCTTCTCAGATAAGAAATTCTCCTCCATAGTTTCAAAGCTTTAAGGATAAAGTTATAAAGCTTCAAAAAGAAGCTTATTAAAAGCTTCATACCCCGTTTTTATCTGTCCGCGGAGGCAACATGAACCGGCCGCCGTCGACGCTGGCGAGGACATACTCATGTCCTTTAAATCCACGCTTAATCAAAAATTCTTAAAGCTTTAAGTCCTCCAAGTTATCCAAGCTACTAAAGTCCTACAAATAGTCTGATGCAACACTTGTGCACCAAGTTGTAGAGTCGCACGATCTTGTGATTTGATCACAAGGGAATGGCCAATTCCTCGGAATGAGATTGGCAGATTCTTACCCAAGTTTATCTTGCAAGAGGATGAATAATTGTCCTGATATAGTACCTTTCTTGGGTAAAGATAATTGCTTGGAAGCAAAAGACCAATCAATAAATTGGAATAACATATGAACTTAAGGTATTGATTAAGACGAGTTAATAGGATACGGCCCTAACCCAAGATATAGGGTTAACAAATAAACCCTTGGGGATCTTGCCAAGTCGCAATTGATCCTGGATCGAGTGTTGGATGCATTCAGAAAGAAGGATTCGCCCCTTAGCAGTTGGCCAAATAACGACCAATGAAAATGATTGTGCTTGTAATAGTTTTAAGAGCACTATTTTGCTTTGTTTGCTCAAACAATTAAAGGATGAAAAGATAATCTAAATGCTTCAAGTTGAAGGCCTGAAGGAGAGGCAGCTCAATGACCCCCGATTGCCTGCCTGACCCTAACCAAGGGGGTTGTTAACCACTCCGAGAAGGTGAACTGAACCCACCGCGAGAGGTCTCTCTATTGAGCTCTACTTGGAGCAGGAGGACGCTTGGGTGCTGGGGGGGCTCTGGCCGTAAATCCCTCACCTTCCGGGCCCTGCACAAGAGGCCAACGTGACTCGGGATTGGATCTCAAGGCCCACGTACTAGTCTACGGGCGGAATCTTGGATTAGTAATCCCTATGGATTGCTGGATAGCATTCGAGCGGATTATGGATAAGCCTACGGGCTGGACTTTATGTATTTCAAAGATAAAAATGATAAGCTGTTGAAAAGGAACTTGTTTGATATTGCTTTTCTATGTCAAGTACTATGATTACGTGAAGGAACCAGTGCCTAATGGGCTAATTAAGGAAGTTGATTGATACATGTCCAACTAAATGTGTTAGGTAATTAAATAACTAAAACAACCTGAGAAAAGTGCGAAGGATGTAGCCATAGGTCTGTCCTACGGATGGGTGGTCCCGGTTGGCCGGGAACTTTTCTCAATCATGATGGATAGCAATAAGATTGTTCAAAGGACACAAACTGCAAGGGCGCTGACCGAGAAGTCTAAGTTACAATAATCCCGGTTTATACTATTTTAGGGGAACGGAATGGGACTATGCGTTATGGTAGAGAGGTCGAGCCTTGCATCCCTCTCGTTTCCCATTCTCCTTGAACCAAGTGCAGCGTAAATCCGCTCTGGACTTGGCATTTTTACGTAAAGTAGTTCGCTCGGGTTCAACGCTAGTTGCCGTTTAGGAGATGACCAATGGGGAAAACCCTAATTCAGGTCGATCCTAAGTGGGAACGGCCGGAATACTTCCGCTACGTGGCAGACGTGGAAAGACCTAGATCGCAAACCCCGTAACATTCCATGGAGTGCCGAGCGGAGCTTTCTAGACATCCTTTCCGATGGACTGCTAAAATGTGTCCTGAAGAAGATAACAGGTGGACATGTTACATAAGTTTATGAACTCCTCTTGCATCTGCTCTTCAAAACCTTCATGCCTAAATTTGGTGAGGAAGGCCACCTTGAGGTCATCCCATATTCCAAAATTTCCTACTGCTTGTCTCGTATACCATTGAAAAGCTATGCCTTTGAAAGTGGCGAGGAATATTGCCAACCAATGCTCAAGGGTTCTAGCATTGTTAGCTATACATGCTACTATGAACTCAGCCACATGAAGATCAGGATTTTCATTGTACTCTCCCTTAGGTTGGCAACAGGACTATATTTGCTAGCCTATCATCAATATTTTCACGATGGATTTGGCTAGGAAGGGAACCTTGTTTCACCATTGGGACTTCTTTAAAGAGTGTCACAAGGGTGTCAAAGAAGGCTTCTATTGCTAGCATGTTCTTGGCTTTGGTTCTTGACTTATCTCTTCTCACGTACCTCTAGAGTCATTCTAGTGTTTGCCTCTTGATTGCATCATTCATCAGGGAGATAGCTCCACCCAAATTTTTTATACTCAATAGAACAAAATCAAAAGGGCTTCAATCTCTAGAGGACTCTCTTGCCAACATTTCGTCTACTTCCTTCTTTTCAATGTCTCTAAATTCAACTTTCATTCCACTATAGAGGGAAAGATATTCAAGTCTGAAGGTATCAAAATTCATTCTTTTGAGGATCGCCATAGTGCCATTGTCCTAATAATACCAACTTTGGAGGGTTTCAATAGCATAAGTTGTGAAGAACACTCTGTCTACTAGCTTCTAGTGAGTTGCCAATCAGACAAACAAAAGTTTATCAGTGCACCAAGCATCCCATGTATCTTCATGTTGAGCATCCACAAACAAATTTCAACTATTTTTCTTCTTATTATTGTGAACTTCTACTGACTATGACTCCTGAAGCTTCTTCGAAATCTCCCACTTGATGACATCTAGAAATTATTTAATGAAATCTAAATCTCCCATGGATGGTCATTCTCACTATTTCTGCTTCTCTTTTCAATTTTGTGGAAAGCAATTGGCTATAGTGATACAACTTTCTATAGCTTCAGAAGACAATGGGATCAGTCCGTCACATAGAGCCCATATCAAGATAATGACATGCTTCTGCCATTGAGGGATGCATTTCTTGTAGAAAGTGACTTTGGCAATGAATATCTCCAATTATTCTTCAATAGTAGCAAGAATTCTACAATCTTCCATTGCTTTTCTTTCTCTTCAACAATTACACTTCTTCCATCTTCACCCTCTATTGGTCCATGTTGATGGCAATCTTTCCCTAGTTACAAATCAAAAACAAGGAGCTCTCGAGAGAACACCAAGGAAATAGGGATCTTAATGTAATGAAATCTATCTTGTCACATCAACAAGCTTGTTTTCATCCTTTATGTAACCACAACAGGAAAAAAGAATATCATGCATAACAATCTTCACGTATCATCATAAAAAGAATCTCCTATGACTTTATCTTTAACAAAATTGATTACATTATTTATATTATTCTTAGAATCTTTAAAAGAAACACAAAAAACAAAAAATAATTCTCCACTTTGAATGAAATTTTATCACATACTATTCATCTTTAATGTCTTCATAGTCTTCTCTCAATCTCTCATGTAGATACAATGTTTTTTAACATAGAAATGACCATCTATCATACTCTATCACTGTCACACATATCCTCACTCAATAATACATTAGAATTACAGTGAATAATCCTCAAGAACCCTCTCTTGATCATGGATACCCCTCCCAAGAGGTATGTTTGACATGAAGAGTCACCAAAGTGGCTGCAATGTCCCTTGAGAGCTCACTACTATCATTGTCACTGTAGTCTTCACTTCAAGTCTTCTTCAACTACTTTTGCTTCTTTGAGAAATTTCACACATGTATTCTTCCTCTTCCAAAATTACAAAAAACTCTTCAAGCTAAATATTGATCCATTGGAACATTCACATAAGCAAACAAAGGCTTATAGGACAGAGACAAAGGCTTTATATAGAACACTACAAATGGTCAAGAGAAGGCATAAAACCCATACATCTTCAACCAACACCACTTCAAAACATCCAAAACATTCAACATGATCGCAATAAATCCTCAAAAAATGTATTCATAATCCTCCAATCTCAAAAATAGAAAGAAATCAAATCAAAACAGAGGTAAAATAAACCCTATCAGAACCAATCAGACTCATTACAGAACCTATCAGAACATCATGTCTAAAACCATCATGAGCTTCTTAAACATACTCAACCCATCCCAAAACATTCCAAAATACTTCCAACACAACAAAAATCAATCAAAAAACCCTCAAAATCAATCATTCAGCTCACAAAAAAGACAAAAATTAGTCCAAAAAGCAAGTCAGTTTAGCCCTCAACATAAACATTGATCACAAGACTCAAAGTACTTATAGTCAAGGGGTGGAAGATATTGTAAACGAGTAAGAATTTTCATTTCTTTCAAGGACATGTGCCCAAGGTGAAGATGCCAAAGAGATACATGTGGAACTGCATCCACTACCAAAACATGGTCAATTGACCTAGATATAAGGAAGGGGAGTAAAGAGTATTAGACTTAGCACCACGTGCAATGACAAGATTCCTATAGGTAATTTTCCATAAGGAATCACCAAAGGAGATAACATAACCTTCATCATCCAAAGTGCCTAGCAAAGATAAGGCTCTTTGTGAGAGCCGATACAGACGTACATCATGAAGAGTGAGCATACTACCTAAACCAAATTGTACCTGGATATCACCAATACCAATCATATCTATTGCTAGGTCATTAGCCAAATGGAGAGATCCAATTATACTATGATAGAAGTAAAACCACTCTCTATGAGGGGTCACATGAAAGGAAGCCCCTGAATCTATCAACAGACACTAGGTATAGCCTTACAATTAGTCAACTGCTATTGTGAGGTATTAAGAGAAGAAGCTGCAAGTATGAATCATCATCAGAATCAATTTGTATGACATTAATCTCTTCCATCTTAATGCTATCTCCTAATAATTTCGGCCCACCATCTAGCCCTTTCAACTCTTTCTTGGTTTTGAAGCTTGTCTTGATGGTCTTTTGGATCTATTTCACTGCCTTTTGGCATACACTAATTAACTAGTCCCTATTGACCAAGATTCGAACAATGCCACTTATTAGCAACTTATAACAAATGCACCACATGTCGGGACCTAAAACAAACATGATACTGGCTCTAGTACTCTAGTCATGCCTCTATGCTCAACCAAAACACCCCACGGCCTCCTGGCCAAGAGTGTCTAGAGGCTACACACACTGATCTAACTTAAACACATGTTTGTATCATTTATAGTCCAACGGATCCCTTTCCAACTCCTCACAGGGAGTACCCCAAACAAATTGTATCACGTACATATAGCTCCTCTTGGCTGATTTCCTTGGCTCACTTCGACTCTCCTACACCTCAGGGATTGGCCCCAAGATGCGTTGTTCAAACATAAAACACACACAATACGTAGTCCTCTCTTATCAAGATCGTTCCAAGAGATAAAGTATAATCCTCACTGAATAAGTTCCCCAAAGAAACGAACATACTAAGCCTACAACTTGGGACTTCTCATGCTCTCAATGTAGATCAACGTTCATAAGACATGTGTGATATACATCCAAGATATATATCTCCAACACCATGTAATGCATGCAATGCAAGAGTGAATGATCTGATGTGCTCAACCATTTTACTTATTCAAAACAATATTGTAACACTGCACAAATAATTATTTTCATGATTAATAACAATCACATTAAATTATGAGCTCTACATATTATCACTTGTAACCCTCAAAGGCATTTCAATAGGGTTTATACAAGTTTTCATTCCATGTGCACTTAATTTGGATCATAAATGGTCAAAAACAACAAATTTTCTTCATAAAATAAACATACATTGAAATTTCTTGTTTCCAATCATGGAGTTTGAACACATGGATGGCCATCAGACCCACCATTGGTCTCTACAGTGCATGGATCATTGATTCTCAACATCTTACACAAATCCAATGCACACCTGATAAGCGTACTTCATCCTGTTCTTTTCCTTCCACCTATATGAATTGCTTCTTCTTGGAGGAGAGAGAGGGAGGACAGAGAAAGATTGAATTTCCATCTTCCCAATGAGGCAACCATTCGCATGGAGGGCAGCGAATCAGAGTGAAAATTTTGAGAATCTTACTGGTATCATTAGAAGAATGGCTTCTTCTCAACCTCTCACCACCCCTCTCCCACAAATCGATGTGATGGGAGGGGCATCGTTTCTGTAGATGCTGCTTTTTAAAGCCCCCCCTCCCAATTGATAAATTTTGTTTTAAATTTGGACCCCCCCCCCAAAAGGCTCAAGGCATGCCCACTCAAATTAGGTCCAATTTTGACATTCTAGGTGCTTGGCTCTAGCTTCTTCCCTATCCGGCACTAAATTCACAATCTAAAAAATTTTGCATGTCTATCTTGAAGTCTTGAATGGTCGCGAACTCATCTTGCTTCGTTCCAACACTTTAAAAAATTATGAAAAATTTGCAACCATTTCAAAGGTCAGTATTTTGAAGAAACTTGAATTCCTATCTTCCACAACCATGTAAAATTATTAGATATGTGTCTTCCTCTTCTGTCGATCTTCCATTTGTGCTTTAAATTTTTGCATTTAGTCGGAACTTCTTAGACATTTAAATCCTACTCTCATCCACTCACCTTGGCATGACTTGAAAACTAGTGGGGATAGATTGAACTGCAAATTGCACTAGGGGAATGCTACTCACCCTAGTGTGATACAACTTGAAGATCCCTATCTCTTTACAAGGGTGCCTTGCCACTTAGGCCTAATGGCCAGTTCATGATACCATATGAAGGAGTGTATGATGGATATGTCAATGTGTGATTAGACCTGCAAAATTCAAGTGATGGCACTACAAGGATTTGGGCCATTAGCGACGCCGCGACGCCAATAGCGACGGGCCGCAGGGAAAAAACGCGGCCGAAACCCGAGCGTGGTTTTCATTTCTTTTGCTTCGAGTTTTGAGAGCGAGAGCGAGGGAGAGAGCGACCGTCGTGAGAGAAGAAGAGGAAGAAGACTTGCCGCTGCCACCGCCGCCGTTGTTCGCGAAGGAGAGGAGGAGCCTTCATCGCAAAGAGAAGCCGCCCCACGCTCGCCATATCTCATTAGTGAGTCTCCCTCTCTCTTTCTTTTGCTTGTTCAAGGTTTAAATCACTTTCTTTTGCTTGTTTAGGAGAGGAAATGAAAGAGAAAGAGAGGAAGAGGGAGAGAGAGGGAGAGAAAGAGAGGGAGAGGGAGAGGGAGAGGGAGAGGGAGAGGGAGAGGGAGAGGGAGAGAGGGAGAGTGCATTCTTTCTCTCCCTCTCCCTTTTGCTTGTTTAATGTTTAAATCACTTTCTTTTTTGCTTGTTTAGGAGAGGAAATGAGGGAGTAAGAGAGAAAGAGAGGGAGAGGGAGAGGGAGAGGGAGAGGGAGAGGGAGAGGGAGGGGGAAGAAATGAGAGAGGGAGAGAAAGAGAAAGAGAGGGAGAGGGAGGGAGAGTGCATTCTCTCTCTCCCTCTCCCTTTTGCTTGTTTAATGTTTAAATCACTTTCTTTTTTGCTTGTTTAGGAGAGGAAATGAGAGAGAAAGAGAGGGAGAGGGAAAGGGAGGGGAAGGAAATGAGAGAGGGAGAGAAAGAAAAAGAGAGGGAGAGTGCATTGTCTCTCTCCCTCTCCCTTTTGTTTGTTTAATGTTTAAATCACTTTATTTTTTGCTTGTTTAGGAAATGAGAGAGAAAGAGAGATAGAGAGGGAGAGGGAGAGAAAGAGAAAGAGAGGGACAGGGACAGGGAGGGGAAGGAAATGAGAGAGGGAGAGAAAGAGAACGAGAGGGAGAGGGAGAGGGTGAGGGTGAGAGAGAGAGAGTGCATTCTCTCTCTCACGACGGGTTTGGTTGTTTGTTGTTTGAATCACTTTCTTTTTTGCTTGTTTAGGAGAGAGAAAGAGAGAAAGAGAGAAAGAGAGAAAGAGAGGGAGAGGGAGGGGAAGGAAATTTAAGATAATAGACTTATCGATAATGGTATGCAATGTGCTTTGCCATGGGCCACGTACATTGGTGACTCTTTAAGATGGCTTAAAAATGGTCAATTCCTTCATAATGTCCAAGTAGGGGATCTAATTGTGATATGCATAATTCATTGTTTTTGTATTAACTTTATAGGCATAACAAATTAGAAATCATGCCAACTAGTCAACGGAAGGACTAAAAGAAAATGATACCCTAGCTAATGGTCATTATGGTACTTCATCAAAATGAACCCAAAAGTATTGTTATAGAAGAAGAAACCCTTAAATTGAGTATAGGATATTTTCTCTCAGGTCTTATGACTATGAGTAGAATTGATTGAAATAAATTTTATTACTATAGTTATTAAATTTCATAGATGGCACGCATTAATTTTAATACACGATCCTAGGACAAAAAAACCACATTTCTAAGATGCTTTTTGTTGAGACTGATTTATTATTAGACTAAGAGATCCTCATGATGCTCAAAATGGATTACTTATACTCAAAGCCGAGATATAACAAATAATTATCTACCGAGACAAACAAATCCTTGAGCATGATACAAGGCCGAGATATAACATCGGAAAATCTCTCAACTACTATATACAATGCAAGATTTATGGTCAACTTGCAACTTGACGTACATCTCCATAAAGCTATCCATTTAAGCCTCGTTTGCTATAATGTAGATAAGATGGAAAACGGAGAAGGTCTTATTATTCAAGACCGCGAGACGTATCTTAATCAGCATGTCCCATGTCCTTGCTCTCAATGCAAGTTGGCAATTAGACAAAAATGCCGATTGTCTATAGAACACGTACGACGATTTGGCGAGTTTCAATCTGAGATCATTGATCAGAAAATTGCAGATTTTCAGCAAACGGTAATTTGAAGTTAATATTAATCATGCATTGTACTCTCAAGCTAATTGAAAACCATACACAATAAGATTGGGTCTTGTTGGCAAATTTTCTATCCAGGGGGGTGATGTCTCGACCCAAGGGGGAGTGCACCCTTTGCGGCCAATTAGAAGAGTTCGTGGACGTGCGATGGATGGATTGCAGGAGCCCATCGACCACTCGCAAGGCCCATCTATACCGTCAATGCCAGAGGAGACAGACAACCTTCCCGACCTACCTATAATCTTGGAGCCTGAGATGGAGGCAATGATCGATGCATTGATTCCCATGGATGTTGAGACATCTGACCCGCTTAGAGAGGAAGCATCCATACCATTATATGATGGGTGCCGAGTATCTCAGTTGAAGACATTGCTTGCACTCTTAAGTGTGCAAGCAAAATACGGTTGGAGCGATACGAGTGTGACTGAGTTATTCAGGTACCTTGCACATAGGCTTCATTGATTTTTTTTTTAACAGTATTATTGCAAACATTTGTGTTTTTTCAAGGTGTTTTATGATTTTTTTCAGGTTATTGAAATATCATATATTACCACCTACAAATACCATGCCTGAGTCTCGTGATGATGCACGACATGTTTTACGGAAGCTTGGCATGGACTACAATAACATCCATGCATGTATCAACGACTGCATATTGTTTCGAGATGAATACGAGACTATGGAGACATGTCCAAAGTGTGGTGCTCACAGGTATCGACAGGACTTGCAAGGGCAAACCATCCCTCAAAAAGTTCTCAGACACTTTCTGCTCATCCCCCGCATAAACCACATGTTTCGCACATCTGCCATGGCAAGCTTCACAACGTGGCATGTGCAGAATAGGTCCACGGATGGAGTTCAACGAATATCAGCGGATTCGTGCGCATGGAGCCACATTGACTCTACCTTCCCAGGCTTTGCGCGAGAGCCAAGGAATCTTCGGCTCGGTCTCGCCATGGATGGTGTGAACCCATTCGGTCTGCGCTCGACTTCTTACAGTGTGTGGCCTATAGTACTTGTCAACTACAACATCCCTCCATAGCTTTCTACGAAGAAAGGACATCTCATCCTTAGCTTGCTCGTCCCGGGCCGCTACAAAGTAAAAAATATGGACGTGTATCTTCGTCCATTAGTCGATGAGCTTAAGATTTTGTGGGAGGAGGGGGTCACTGTGCAAGATATGAGCAGGTGCGATGGTCGGCAGCGGTCAGCCAACATTCGAGCCATTCTCATGTGGACGATGCATGACTTTCCGGGATTGGGAGAGTGCTCAAGTGAGCAGACCTTTGTTCTCGCTGGTAATATCTATATTTTATTTCATTCAATCAAGTATTCACTAGGTCGTGGCTCGCCTTACAGGTCTGGTTACCTCAGGTTATCATGCATGTCCATTGTGTGGGTCACACCTGTGGGGACGTCTACTCCAGTTACTCCGGCTTTTGCGCAGCCGTCAGTAGGTGGCATGCCTTTTGGTGGCACTCCTTTTGGTGGCACCCCCTTTGGTGGCACCCCTTTGAGTGGCACTCCGGGAGAGGGTACCCCCGTCAGTACACCGGATGTACATGGGTCTCCTAGATATGCCCAGAAGCGTGGACGGAGATGGGAGAGGGCCCATCTTAGGCAGACTCCTAGGGGTTATGGATACCTAGTGGATAGTAGGTCAGGAGCCATCATCATGAATGATGAGGGGAGGAGGGTGATGGCTCGCATGAGGGAGTTGTGCCAACAAGTTTTTTGGCACAACGTCCTGGATCATTGGAGGAACATACCGGAGGGGAGCAAGGACTACATAGTAGCATCCTTGCACGAGGAGTTTCCCGTGCCAGCCGCCGCAGTAGATAGTTTCTCTATGAGCTGGATGATGGATTGCATGCGTGCATACATGTCACATAGACGATCCGACGCACGCAAGGCAATCAAGAGTGGGGCTCCAAAGCCCGAGTGGTTAGATACAGACGACTGGCGCCGACTGAGGGAGGAGGCTACAGATTCGCTAGGACGATGGAGTCAGCAGAGCGGGAGGCGACGAGGGCACGAATCGAGGCCGAAGCGGTGCATCATCTTGGGAGTGGCGGCCACAGGACATATTTGGAGGACTTTGTAAGTTTCTCTTTTGTTTTGCTTATTTGTTTTTTTGAAATATTCTTTGTACTAACAATCGTGTTTCTAACAGTTAGCATTTTGTTTTCTTTGCAGCACTCCATTACAAATCGCGATCCGTAAGGCCTTGAGACTTGATATGCAGAGAGGCACAATCTCAGGGCATTGATCAACCGATTGTATAGACGCGGCGGCCCTGTAAGTCACTCATCTTTCTTGTCCGTAGTTACCATGAGATATTTGAATGCATTATTGTATGGTGGATTGATATGTTGTTTCTTTTTTTGCAGAATCCGTTTGATGCTCCTTTGCGGCGGGACGAGCTTTCGGGGGACGAGGATTTCTCACTCGCCCTTGGATCCTTAGAGCTCACACACCTTTAGTTTTTAGTCGCCTGATCTATGTAGACATTTTCTATGTATTAATGATATCCTTTCATGATTGTACCAATCGCATTTTATGCGATCATGTATTTATTTCATGTATCAGTTTTATGATTTGAGTATACATTCTTTTTGTTTGTAAGCGCTTTGTATGCAGCAGTGTAGAAACTATTTTGTATGGCTCTCATACAGCACACAGTGCTATATGTGGTTGCCCTGCCACAAAATTTTTTTTCCCTATTACCGTCGCTATTTGCGTCGCAAATTTATTGCTGGCGTCGCTATGAGCGTCGCAGTTGCGTCGCTATCTGCGTAGCATTTGCGACGCAGATAGCGACACAAATAGCGACGCATATAGCGACGATTCTATGACCCACCCATGGGTCAAGTGCATGCCCAAGTGGAAATGACAAACACATTATTTCAAAAGCTTTTAATGCTACTAGCAGGTATTGGACCAATGGGCCAATTACATC
Organism: Lygodium microphyllum; assembly: GCF_053477565.2. NCBI lineage: Eukaryota > Viridiplantae > Streptophyta > Polypodiopsida > Schizaeales > Lygodiaceae > Lygodium > Lygodium microphyllum. The sequence continues at coordinate 200,714,589 of NC_141135.1, read as the reverse complement.
TCTTTGACTTATATGATCATGCCTAGTCTATAAATCCCCAGATTGCTTTAAGAGTAGGTGGGGACTTTTTCCCATTGTGTAAGTATCCTAAGTCCCTCCAACCCTCGACCCCTATAAGGACTTCATAGCTATACCATGGCATGCCTACTAGAAACACCTATATAGGGAGTACTAGTGACTCTAACCCCTACTCGGTTTCCACTCTACATGTGATTCCCTATACCTAGTGGTGAACCCTCACATGTGCACCGTTATGATGGTGTAGTCTTCGGATGTGTCTATGTTGTATCGTTTGTTTCATTGAATAATACACAAGTATACCTTTCTCTCACATATCGTGTTACCTTTCTGTCCTATATGTCGAGTGAGTGATTAAGTGCAGGTGCATTACACTTGGTATCAGAATAACTCTTGCTAGGAGTAAAGGAGTGCTCATGGAAGTAGGAGAGAAGATTCATCGCCCCAAAATCTTGTCATGATGACAGCCCATGCCATGACCCCCCAATCGTGATGACCCATGTTGTGTCACCCCACATCATGTCGACATGACAACCCTTTGTGCTATAACCCTCAGGACCCTCGACAAGATGACCCTTGGTGTGACAATCATTGACGCGGTGACCCTACAAGTCACCATCTAAATACATGATGTGGCATCCCCGTGACACAACCACCATCCGAAGGTGAAACACAGCTTTCCCACGATGACAACACTAGGGCGGCTGAGGCAAGACTCCCCATAACAATATGGAGGACAAGAAAGAGAATATACCCATCCTAGTGGTTGAAGAGAGGACGAAGAGCAAAGGTCAAGAATGGAGAGAAGCTCAAGAAGAAAAAGTAACTAGATTAGAGAGGCAATTGGAGGGCATACCAAGCTTGTTAGACTCAATTTTGAAGAATATGAAAATGAAGGAAAAAGAGGAGAAAAAGAGAATAAAGTTTGAAGAGGAGCAAGGGTACAAGGAATGGTTGATACAACAACAAGAAGAAGAAAAGAGACGCAAACTACAAGAAGAGGTGGACATATTGGCAAATAAGTTAGCTGGGGAGGAAACATCTAGGAAAGCTCAAGATACAAAGAAAGACAAGAAGAAGGAAGTTGAAGTAGGAAACAAGAAGAAGGAAAAGAAGAAATGCAAGAGGTAAAATAATAAGAAGGAAGAGGAGAATGAAAGTTTAGAAGATGACAATGGCAAGTTCAAGATGCCTCAACCCACTAGGTACAAGGGAGAGAGAGGGGGGCTGATTTTGAAGAAATGGATTGTGGAGGTAGATAGATACTTAAATATGCTAGAATCACTAAAGATAGTAAGAAAAAAGTGGCAACCATCTATCTAGAGGAGGACATTGCTAGTTGGTACCTATTGGAATAGGGGCAAGGATACATTGTCTTCTCATGGGAGGAACTCAAAGTTTACTTCTTCCTGAAGATGGACAAATTCAAAGTTAGAGATGAGTGGAGGAAATCTCAAGCAAGCACAAGGGAAGATGAAGGTGTATATTAGCAAGTATAGATAATTGATGCTGCAATAAGTACCCAACATGAACATAGATACAGATTCTTTTGTGCACGCAAGAGTGGGCCAAGAGATATGTAAAAAGACAAGAACAAACTAGTCTAGCAAAGGCCATACAAATGGTTGAAAGATTAGTAGACTTAGAAGGAAGGAGGAAAACCCAAGGGAGTCAAGCTATATTCAATATCAACCTCACCACCAACTCTTGGGCCTCAAGACCCAACCCCCCAAGAGACTCCATCTCGGAAATTTGTAGTCAAATCTTAGGAGTAACCCCAACCACTTCACAGTCATCTGCCTTGGTACCAAGAGAAGCATTTGGACAGTGGGAAAACAACCACTATAGACCAACCCCTAATACATCTTATAGGTTTGAAGGATCAAACACATCATGATGGAGACCCCAAGCCTCAACCACAAGGGTTAGATGTTTCAAGTATGGGGGACCACACTACTAAAATAGATGCCCCATGGAAGACATAGCCTCAAAGTGGGACCAAGAAGGTAACAACCACAAGTGCTTATGGAGAAGAGGAGCCACAACACATTTAGGAGATCCCTAGTGGAAGTGAAGAGAGCTTGGACCACCCAAGAGTGGGGACAGTTAGTACACACCCCGAATGCATGGCAACTTGGGTAGTAGTAGTACATTACTTATGCCTTAAGGGAAGAGTTAATGAAGGGGATCAATCAAACATGATAGATACATGAGACAATCACAATTTTATGACACTGGATTGTGGAGAAAAACATGGACTAAAATTGTCTAAGGCCCTAGAAGGATTAATAGTAACTTTTTCATAGGAGAAGCAAAGGAAGTAAAGCCAATGGGACTCTCCTTCTGAAGAAGTTGAGTGGCCTATTCCCTAGGTATGTTTGCTTGTATGGCTAGGCATATGGAAGCCTCCTTGGTAGTCTGCAATGCATAGCATCATGGTTGAACCTACTGCAATTGGCGCAAGGTTAGGAAGATCAAGGGTCACGACATTCTGCTAGAAGGTGGTGTTAACCCCAAGTCAAGATAGTGAAAAATGGAGAAAAAGCAAAGGAAGATGAAGAAAAAGAAAAGACACGCAAGCGGCCTCTAAAAATGAACTGGGGTAAAAAGTGCAACCTTAAAAGAAAAGGCACCTCAAAAAACTCAAAAAATCCTTGGAAAAGAGCGACAGGCTCCCTCCTGTGCCCATTGTAAAATATTAGACGAGTATAGGCTAGAGGCACGGGGCTAAAAGAGGAAAATGGAAAAACAACCTTGCCACAATGGCCGGTCATGTAAAAAAAGGGATCAATGTCCTGTCAAGAATCACGTGGTGGGGGGACTTGCTCAAGATGTTGCACCGATCACACACAGAATGCACAAGGAGAAGCTCACTCAAGAGACAAGAAGAGAGATGGAGGCCAAAACGTTTTCTTGCTGATTTCTTCTTCTTCTTCCACACACTTTACAATGTACATAAAGTATAGATAAGATACAACATAAAAGGAAAGTGGCCTCCTAAGTCAAACAATGCATAACCGACTACACTAGTCGACTGGCGCTATAACTATGCCAACTGTAAATAGGTGTAACAACCTGAATATAATAAGTAATGAGTCAGTGGCCATGTGTGAGTCATAATGACCACCGACTGCTAAGTGTAGACGTGTGGACCCACCTAACTAGGTGGTCCATCATCAATATCCACATGTGTTGAGCTTGTCATCTCAACACTCCCCCTCAAGCTCAACTGCATCTTTGCAACTCCAAGTAAGCTTTGAAAATTTTGAAGCTTCTCTGTACCCAATGCCTTCGTGAAGATGTCAGCTATCTGATCATGTGTGCTGATATACACCAAGTCAATCTCACCTGCTAGTACCTTCTCTCTCACAAAGTGGTAGTGTACCTCAATATGTTTTGTCCTGGCATGGAACACAGGGTTCCTAGCCAACTGTATACTACTCATGTTGTCACAATAAATGACAACTGGACCTTCCACCTGCACATCCAAATCAGCCAATAACTTTTGCAGCCATACAACCTCACATGCTGCAACAGCAGCACCTCTATACTCAGCCTTTGTACTCGACAAAGCAACTGTAGATTGCTTTTTGCTACTCCAAGCAACTGCTGCACTACCAAGAGAGAACATGTATCCGCTGGTAGATCTTCTATCAGACATACTACTAGCCCAATCTGCATCTGTGTATCCAAACACCTTTACATCTATACCTGCCTCATAGAAAAGTCCATAATGTAATGTGGACTTCACATATCTCAATATGCATCTGACTGCATCCAAATGTGTCTTTCTAGGTACTTGCATAAACTGACTCACAAGACCAACAGTGTAGCTCAAGTCTGGCCTTGTAATGGTCATGTAGATCAAACTCCCCACTATCCTCCTGAACATAGTAGGGTCTTCTATCTCATCCCCAACATCGACACTCAACTTTACATTCTGCTCCAACGGGACTGAAAGTGGTTTGCATGTTGTCGTACCATACTTGGACAACATATCCAAGCCATATTGTCTTTGGACAACCATATACCATCATCACATCTGATCACCTCAATGCCAAGGAAGTATCTTAGCTCACCTAAATCCTTTATCTCAAACTTCTTCTTCAAAAAATCCTTGACTTCAGCAATCCCACTATCACTATCACTTGTAATAATCAAATCATCCACATAGATGACTATTATGACCAAACATGCATCTCCCTTTCTCACATAAAGTGAGTGGTCAGCATCAGAAACATAAAAGCCAATATTGACAAGATACTCTCTGATCTTGTCAAACCATGCTCTAGGTGCTTGCTTGAGCCCATAGAGTGCCTTCTTCAACCTACACACATATGTGGGATGCTCTAAATCTTCATAACCTGTTGGCTGATCCATATACACTTCTTCCTGCAAATCACCATGCAAGAAGGCATTCTTCACATCCATTTGCTGCAACCTCCAACCTTTGGCTACTGCCAAAGCAATCACACATCTGACAGTTGCCATCCTAGCAACTGGACTAAAGGTTTCATCATAATCTATGCCATATGTCTAGGCATAGCCTTTTGCAACCAGCCTAGCTTTGTACCTACTAATAAAACCATCTGCATTGTGCTTAATCTTATAAACCCACTTACATCCAATGGCTTTCTTGCCCTTCGGCAATGATACTAGATTCCAAGTCTTATTGGCCTCTAATGCAGCCATCTCCTCATCCATTGTTGCATCCCAATGAGCATGACCAACAGCCTCCTCAAAACATGTGGGCTCAACATTCTCAACTAGTTTCACCATATAAGCATAATGGTGAGTTGCATAACCTTCAAAACCAAATCTTTTAACAGGGTATATGACCCTGCTAGATCTGCATATCACTGGATCACTCAATGGAGTCTTTGCATTAACACGTGCTCTCTGCGCACCTGGAGTCCTCACTGAAGGAATGCCAAGCTCATCATCCAAGCTCTCTGAGCCACTGGAGTCTCCATCAAGAACTGCATCAATGCCTTCTGACACTTTATTCTTTCCTTTGTCTTTACCTGTAGTGCTACTAGATGCACTCGAAGATATAGAGGTACTCCTTAGTCTCCCAGACCAAGGACTACCAGAATTTTTCTCGAGGTGTCTAGTGAAACACGAGTGTCAAGCAAGGCGCCTCCTTGCAGCTGCTTCTTTTCGCGTTTCACCGGACTTGTTGTCCATTGTGTCCAGTGAAACGCGAATTTAAGCAAGGAGACCTGCTTGAAGCACCTTATTTTCGCGTTTCACCGGACAACTCATGAATAGCATAAAAATCAACAAAACCAAGAAAAAAGAGCTTTGATCTAAGGAAAGCTTTTAAGATTACATAAAATATCCACAGAATTAGGGAAGTTTGAAGATTTCCTTAAATCTCCACAATATTAAGGAATGCTCCCACTGTGGAAAAAATTCTTTTGTAGTGGTCATAAGCTCATAATAACATAAAGGATTAAGGAAAAGTATCAAAAGAATGCATTGAATGGAGCCTGTTATTGAAAAGCAAGATGCAGAAACCATACCTTCTTTTCAGCTTGTTCTTCACAATCTCAGCCTAAAGACGACAATATGCTCGAAGGTTTCCTTTGTTGGGGAAGCAGTGAAATGCTTGGAGATTGAAAGGAACACCAAAGGTAAAGGTGGAGTACGATGAAATGCGATGAAAGGCGAAGGCGGTGAATTTGCATGGACTCAACGTTCTTGGCAAAGTGTTCATAACACACGTGTGATGTACTCTCGCTTACCGGAATTTTTTTTTTACTTGGAAAAGGGTTATGTAACACACGTGTGACGTATTTTTGGAAAAAGAGAGTGCGCACGTCTTCTGAGGAGTTTGATACGGTGTGTTAAGTGAGACACGTGTACACGTAATTTTCCATTATTACACAAACTTTTTCATTGGAACTATCACCACATGCTTAACGGTCAATATAAAAGCATTTCAAAGCCATTTCTCCGACATTGTCTTCTTTTCTGCCGAAATTTCGTCTCGACTTCCCTTCAAGGTCCTTGCTTCCTGTGGGGAGAGCAGTTCAACAATCTTTGATAGGTAACAAAAATTTTTTATTACAAGTATTTTAACAAAATAAATTTGATTAATATAGAAAGAATTTTTTATAACACTTGAATAATTACAGATGTTATATGCTTTGTATCTTTTAAAAGCAGCATAGCTTTTCCAAAAATGATTTTATCATCAATTTCTGTGTCTCCATAGAAATGTTTCTCTCCTTGATTTACATCTTTTGACCAGTGAAATGCGAAACAATGTCCCTGTTTTAGTGATATTTTGCTAAGTATCGCATTTCACCGGCGAGATATTGGAATAATTTTTGTCTTCAAGGTAGTGTCCGGTGAAACGCGATTTCTTCACAGGCATTTTCCTTGGACACTTGAATTTTCGCGTTTCACTGGTCAACTTAAAAAATTTCTCCTTTTTTGATTTTTTTGTCTTGGAAAATCAATTTTGGGGCCTCTTACCATGGTTCCATCTTGTTTTATTGGATATTGGTTCTATTCTGCTTTTTTTTCAGGGATAAATATTTTCCTAGTCAAGATGACAAAGAGGAAGCTATCTCTGGAAGGAATGGATGAGGAGGAGATAATTGAGACATCTGATGATAGGCTCTTTGATTTCTTACACACCACTGGAAATTCTTCCAATTTTGGCTATATCAGGGAAATTTTCAATGTTCCTTTTGATTTGAAGGAGTTATTGGAGGATCTTGAAGATAAACTTAAGGAGTACAGATGTTTTTATGATAGACATGTGCAAGGTTTGGAAGTCAATGGATTTGTTCATTATAGTGATGTCATGGGAGCCACCAATACATCCAAGTCAACTTTGCTAGGCACGTTCAACCTCATTGAAGAGGAATTCAGAAAGAAAGAAACATGTTGCCCTTTCCACAGGTACCAACACCAATGCCTTCTGATCCACAAGGACATTGGATTTATTGTGTATCTTCAGTACATGGAAAATTCTTCTCTAGATATAGACCAACAGAGAAAGCTAGAGGATATTGCAAGTATGGATAAGGAGGTCGAAGAGAAGGAGGAGATGTTCCAAGAAGATGTTGAGAATCAACTTGTCCAAGGTTTTGATGAAGGTTTATTCAAGAGTAACAATATCACAATGGTGGAAGAAAAGGAGATCGAGCCAAGTGCACAGGTTGATGAAGAAGGTCCTCTTGCCTGTGTTCCAAGATTTCCCACTTATCTTATCAACAAGAAGAGATATGTGTTGCTAAATGATATTCAACATCTTTTTGATCTTAGAGAAGATTATTGCTTAGCAATCCTTGTAGGTTGGGGCAAAAATGACATGAATTTTATAGGTTATGAACAAGAACCACTAGCAAGTCTTGATGTTGAGGGAGAGAATTTCCAAGATAGCTCTATAGCCTTACATACATGTATTAATCAGATCATAGAATACGAAAAGGGGGGGACTACCTACAGAAGAAGAGTTCTTGGAGGTCCAAAAGAAACTTCATATTGATGATGTAGGGTATGAAGAGAGATTGAAGTCTCCATCAGATGAGAAGCCCAAGAGTTCAATAAATCTTTATGATGATAGTCTTCTTGAAGAAGACGAACACCCTAAGGTATGAAATATAATTCGAAGTTACCCATTGAGTTTATGTTAGACTTTATTATGCATTATAGATAAATATCTTATATCTTGTACTGTTGTGGTTTGTTCTATAGATTGAGATTGAAGATCTGGACAACTTTCTTGGAAGGGCCAAGGGCTCTAGGCCAATGAAGCTTGGAAAAAATCAAAGCCTTGGCCATTATATTGGAAACTTAAACAATCAAACAATTGTAATATATCATAGTAGATTGTCAAGCTCTCCAAGTCTACCAATGATGGCTTTGAGAGCTATCTCAAAGGTAATTGGATCTCAAGTTTTCAGCAGAGGTTTGGACAAGATCATTTTGGTGGAGAAGGAAGAAGCCGTAAGAGTTTTTGGCTTCATGCCTAGATACAGTGGATCTAGAGGAGCTGGATATTTTGGAGTTCTTGGCTCCTATTTACTCTCTTATGTAGGAGATAGTAAGAATTTGAAGCTTCTTCTAGGCTATCGAAAACAAGAGTTTTTGAAATACAGAGGTCTTATTGAGTGGGATGAAACAAAAGATTCCTCTAGAGGCCCTGTCGAGCTACCTGAAACCAAGGACTCCTCTGAAGGCCCTGTTGAGGTGCCTGAAACTAAGGACTCTTCTGCAACACAATCAGACTAGAAGATGCCAAAGATTAAGGTTTTCTTGAAACCCATCTTTTCCCAACTCTTTGTTTGGTTTGTAACCATTCTATAAATCTTTGCTTTGCGCAAGAATTTAAATATCTATCTTTTCTTCTTTGGGTAACAATTTGTATAGTCCTTGCTAAAGATGATGTATTGTTTGATGTGGTTGTATCTTTAAGCTTGAATTTATGCCAAATTTGTCGATAGAACCATTGAAAGACCTCTAATAAACTGTTGGCTTTGTGTCTTCCACCTCCATGTCTTGTGTGTCTGAAATATTTTGTTCTTGCTTGATAATGTGATTTTTCCATACCTTGGATTGACCAGATAGATAGAGATCCATATTGTTTAATAAAATATGGAGCATGGTTGTATAGAATATGCTGCATAGTCAACAAATAAAGAAAGTTATTAAAAAACATTATATGAGTTCGACAATGAAGAAATAAACATATACAAACTTCTTACCATATAGTGAGTAAAGTGTTGATCACCCCAAGCTTCTGTCATCGCCTTTTTGAAAAGGTTCAATTGGTTTTTAAAGTCTTTGAGATCATCATCATTCCATTCAGTCTTATCACAATAAAAAAACACTTTGTCTAGTGTTTCCCAAACTTTAGCTTTTCTATTTCGAGCTTGTCCATTATCAGTGTGATCCTTAACTGCATTATGTAGGGATTTCTACTAATTAAATTTAATAGTTGAGCCACCATTTCTCGAGTTTATCTTGCCAAGTCTCCCATGAAATCCTAGAAACCTTCTAGCCTTCACTCCACCAATAGATGGTTTTTTTGGGACACAATAACCATCCTTAGACTTTTGAAGATCTGGTTCAATAACAACATTGCCACCATGCAAACCAATTGCAGAGAGAACTTTTTCAACCTTTGTTATAGCATCTGTTCTAGTTTGATAATGGCTTGAACTTCCATGCAAATCCTATATAGAGATGAACAAGCTTTTCAATTATCCTGCAAAGTGCATGAAGTGTACAAATATGGGCATTCGCTAAAGGAATGTCCAAGACTGGTTTAAACTGTGGATCCTTATTGTGCCTAGAGGGAGCTCTATTTCAATTGCTTGAGTTTAACTCTGCAGCTGGTGACATGCAGTATAAGCAAGGAGATCTCGAGTTAGCTCCCTTTGATACATTATACATACATTTGAGTGCCTTTAGGTCACCAGCTATGTGCCACTCAATCCTGTAGTTCCCAAATCCTTCAACAAATAGCTCTTCTCCTGCTTGTTGCCTTTGAATAACATTGGGTATTGATGTTTGATGAAAAACCCAATATAGTATATCAAAATTCTCAGTATCTACCTCAAATGCTCCTAGCCACCAGATGTTATATTCAGATTGAACACTAAATGATGTTGATTGATTGCAATGACCTGACGAAAGTGCTCTATTCATCAAGGTGATAGAGATTCTCTCCAATTTTTTACATTTCAGAATCTCACTTTCATCAAGTTTAATCACAAATCTAGCCACTCCATGTGCCTCTGCTACTGACAAGTCATAAAATTTGATCATTAAGCATTGTAGGGTGGGCAAGTCAAGGAAAATATTGTTAAATTCATTGAATATAACCTCCTTTTTCTTGCCCTTGAAGCTAGCCTTCATATGAAAAGGCTCACCTAGAATCTCCATCACTTTGTTATTAACTCTCTGTCTGATAGTCCTAACCACAAATGGTTTCGGAAGTATGCAATTGTGTACCTTTCCTTGATTCATATTTGATTGTAAAAGCTGGAAAAGTTGCATATAAGCATCTTGACTGATACCAATACTATCCAGTGTCTTCTGTACTAACTCAGAATCCAAAGAATGATCCTTTACAAATGACTCCAAGCATTGTTTCTTTGCCTTTTTAAATTTCTTCTTCTCCAAAATATCCTTTGAAACTACTGAAGGAAGAAGATGATAATAAAACTGAGCTGCTTTTAAAGAATCTCTTTCACTTGCATTTGTTTGTAGAAGAGATCTAAGCAAAATTAACATCACAAATCAATGGAAGTAGTTTAAATAAAGCCATATTTAAGATTTTTCAAGTGAAAAAAAATAACCTTGCTGCTTGGATTCTTTTACCACAACCTCCTCCTCCTCGTTTGAGATTCTCAATATTTTTAAGAGCTCTTTGTCGATTTCGAAGGCCTAATAAAGTTTTCTTTTGTTGATAAGCTTTGATACGCTTTTCCAATGAATGAATTTTTTGTTGACAATCCTCTAGCTTCTGCAACAACTCCATATTGTGTTTCATCAAAATATGATTCTCTAGTCCAAGGATATCCTTTTCTGCAACAAGATTAAGTGTATAACCTAAAAATCCATTGTAGCCATCACCAATAAACCTCATTAATGACAAGCTATTATAGAAAGGAGGAGTGCTATTTCTGCTAGGATCTTTGGGATATAGCTTTCCATCTAACCAAAGATCAATATTCTTCTTTCCTTCAAACCTCAGTATATGTTTCATAGACTCTGTAACCGTGATAGATTTTGTTCTCTTTCTTATTGGTTCATACTCACTGTCCAACTCAATATGAAGATCATAGAGAGGTCTTTTATGAGAGCTACAGAGATCATTAGATGATTGATCCATAGCTGAGTTACAGAGATCATTGGGTGATTGATCCATAGCTAAGGATATGATTAGAAGCAAGAACGAAAACAAAGAAGAGACTAATAAGGAGGAGAAAAAAAGAAGAGAGAAACGATGGAGAAACGATGGAGGGAGGCAATCGAGTATCCACCAAAATTCAACTTGAATATTACTTTTCACTTTAATGAGGAGAGGTAAGATCTTCATTATGACAACCTTGCCAACTTTATGGCGACCTAGATTTCTAGGTTTGATGTGACCATGAGAATATCACGACAATGACTTATTAACGAATTTTGATTTTTAACTTACCAAAATATAAACCTTTTAAAAATTCTATAAAATGATTTTATTTCGTAAATTGTTGTCTCTCTCTAGGATCTCTTACAGGGCATTTTCGAGACCTCAAAACTCCCCTAATGTTTGTGTCATCTTGGATTACCCTTGGCAGCCCTAAAATAGGTTATTCATGGACTGAATCTTTACATGTGATCCTCTTCTTTTATCTTGGTAAAACATGGGTTGTTCCTGGTTCTTATGAGTAACTACAAGCTATACTCTTTGTAAGAAAGTTTCAAGGACTTCTTTTGGCACTGTTATGTGATACTTTTGGTCTCTTCTTCTCAGCCTAAAACATGATATTTCAGGGCTGAAACCTATAAACATAGATTCTACTTCATCTACAATCATTGCAAGTACAAATTAGACTTGTAATTTCCTCTACATAGTATCTTGCTTCCTCTTCATTCAAGGGAGGTTTCAAAGAAGTCTTTTGGTGATTTCTTGCCATGCTTTGGAATTAAGCTTGGCTATCCATAACAGTCATTCCATAGGCTGAAGCTTTTATGCATCTACTTTATTCGTGTTATGTTGTTCTAAGTCATGAATCTCATGATCTTTTCACGTAAAAATAGAATAGTGATGCTAGTTCCATAACCTTGAATCATTCAAAGGTTGATATAGATAGTCTTCATCTTGATCCTCTATCTTCATTGTACTAATCAGTTGAAAAGAGAAAGTATCTTGAAAATCTTCTTCATGCCTAGGCTAAAATAGGCAGCTATATTCATAGGCAAGGAAGGGCAAGACTCATCTTGTATCAATTGAAGTAGTACTCCTGTTTGCAAATCATCCATCTTTGTGATCATAAGTTTCAAGCTCTTTCATTGTCTTAACCCATTTATTCAACTGTCTTATGTATAATCTGTCTTTCCAAGATAAGCCAAAGTATATGGTGAACTGAAGGTTGTGAAGTTCCTCTTGAACCTATAAACATTCACTTGAATCTTACTTATCTCTTGAATACACATCTCCATCTATCTTGTCTCGTTTTCTTGCCAAACCCCTATGGTGACCTTCAACCCTACACGCTGCGACAACGACCATATTACTACATAGAATACTACATCAACGTGTGACAACAAATTTTTAAACTAGCTTATACCATCAACTACAGTTTTTAGGGGTATTGAAGTCCTAATCATGGAACCACAAATGGTGTGAAGACCCTTTGGTCTAAGGTGTTTTAACTAGCTTATACCCTCAACTACATTTTTTAGTGGTATTGAAGTACTAATCAATGAACCACAAATGGTGTGAAGAACCTTTGATCTAAGGTAAATATTTTACCAACCATTGTGGCAACTTCTTAAAGACACCAATTTGCCACCGATTTGTCAAAGCTAAAGGAGGAGGTTAGGATGTGATGATTGTTGGTGTTACTCAATATCAATAGCATTGCAACTTGCCTTTGCAATAAAAATGAGTTCATCTATCTTGAGGCTAAGAAGCCCTTATCTTTATCTTACCCATATGATCCCTATGATATTTCATTGAAGTTTGTGGAAGACACTATCATGGATACTTTGGTTTTGATGAAAATATAGCGATGTGTCATGATGGTTACATTATTTTAAAAAACGTGGTTCCTTGAATGTAAAGAATTTTGGTTGGGTGGTGTTGTTGGGAAAATAGTTTTTCCATTGTTGTGTTTTAATTTGTAGCTTGGAGAAAGATACTCAATTGTTGTAGAGAGATTTTTAGGTTTTTTTAGAGGCTAGCATCAAGTCACTAACTTATATTGGTGATCCTTTTCTCTCATATCTTTGGGTTGTGTGACTAGGGTTTTATTTGATCACCGCTTGTGTGACAATGTTAATATGCACTAACTGAGCCACGAACTAGAGTAGATAAGGATAGCTATCATCTAGCTATTATTCATGGGCGGTGTACCAACCGCATCTACAGCTAACAAGTCGGTGACATAAATGCACAACGGACACCCTGGCATAGCACGAGTGGAGCTCAATATCTCAACACTCCCCCTCGAGCTCAATCCCAATTCCTGCACACCAAGTAGGTCTCTGAACTTGCGCAGCTTCTCCGTGCCCAATGCTTTCGTGAATATGTCAGCTACCTGATCCTCTGTGAACTAGATCAATAAGACCTAGTAAAACCCTCTCCCGCACATAGTGATAATGCACCTCAATGTGCTTTGTTCTAGCATGATAGACTGGGTTATTTGCCAAGTGTATACTGCTCATGTTGTCACAATAAATGACAACTGGCCCATCTGTAGGTTGATGCATATCATAAAGTAGCTTATGCAACCAAGCTACCTCACATGCAGCCATTGTTGCACCCCTGTACTCAGCCTCTGTGCTCGACAAGGCAACTGTAGGCTATTTCTTGCTGCTCCAAGTGATTGCAACACTCCCAAAAGAGAACACATATCCACTGGTAGATCATCTATCAGAAATACTACCAGCCCAATCAGCATTAGTGTATCCATGCAACTATATCTAAACCCCAGTCTCATAAAATAGTCCATACTGCAATGTGGACTTCACATACTTGAGTATGCATCTAGCCGCATCCAAATGCAGTTTCCTTGGAGCCTGCATAAACTGACTTACCAATCCAACAGCATAGCTCAAATCTAGCCTGGTAATAGTCATATAAATCAAACTTCCTACTATGCGTCTATACATAGTAGGGTCTTCCAGAAGCTCACCTGCATCTGCGCTCAGCTTCACATTCTGCTCCAAAGGAACTGAAATAGGCTTACAGCCTGTCATCCCATATTTGGACAGCATGTCCAATCCATACTGCCTCTGCAAGAGCCGTATCCCACTTGGTGATCTAATCACCTCAATGCCCAAGAAATAACGCAGCTCTCCCAAATCCTTCATCTCAAACTTCTGCTTCAATAGCATTTTCACATGAAGGATATCTTCATCACTATCACCTGTCATAATCAAATCATCAACATAAATGACAAGTAGCATAATACCTTTCTCTTTTTTTCTCACATAAAGTGAGAAATCTACCTTGGAAATCTGAAAGTCAATAGTGACAAGATACTGTCCTATCTTGTCAGACCATGCTCTAGGTGCTTGCTTCAAGCCATACAAGGCTTTCTTCAACCTGCAAACAAACTCAGGATGCACAGCATGCACATAACCTGGTGGCTGCTCCATATAGACCTCTTCTTGCAAATCACCATGCAAGAAGTCATTCTTTACATCCATCTGATGTAAAGTCCATCCCTTTGATGCAGCCATAGCAATTACTACTCTTACGGTTTCCATCCTTGCAACCGGACTGAATGTTTCTTCATAATCAATGCCATATGTTTGCACATACCCCTTGACTACTAATCTTGCCTTGTATCTGTTCACAGAACCATCTGCATTGTGCTTCACCTTAAAAACCCACTTACAACCAATTGCATTCTTATCTTTAGGCAAACGTACCAATTCCCATGTAGCATTTGCTTCCAAGGCATCCATTTCTTCATCCATGGCTTTCTCCTATTTTTCTTTTCCCATGGCTTGCTCAAAAGAAGTGGGTTCTGGTTCATGTATCACTTTGACTATATAGGCATAGTGAATGGCTGTAAATCCATCATATTTCAGCCTATCCATAGGATACCTAGCTCTGGTAGACCTGCGCAAAGTAGGCTCACTTCCAGATGCTCTCAAAACATACCTGGTCTTCCTTACTCCTGGTGTAACAACAGATGGAATACCCAACTCATTATCAATGCTCTGTTCTGAGCCACTGGATTCACCATCCACATAAGAGTGACCTGCATTCACATCAAACATGGGCTAATCTACCTTCTCTTTTCCTTTTTGTGATATCTACATACTACTATCTGCATTGCTTTGAGGAGATTCTCCTGATATCAATCTGCCTGTCCATGGCGAAGAATGTGAACCACTGCTAGAGGACACTCCAGGTCCACTAATATCTTGTGACTGCTACTGTGAATTCTGTGCGGCATTACCATTTTGTGCATCTACATTATCAATCGCATTTACTGGTTTATACCAGCTACTCGTCTCATCAAAAACAACATCTCTGCTCACTGTAAACTTACGAGTAGAAGGGTTATAGCATCTATACCCTTCTGTAGAGAGTAACCAATAAAGATGCACTTCTCAGCTTTTGGATCCAACTTGAATCTCAACTCATCTGGCACATGAACATAGACAATGCAACCAAAAATTTTCAAATGAGAAATATATGGTTTCCTACTAGTATACCTCTCCTCTAGAGTCATGCCATGTATTGCTACAGTGGGAATCTTGTTCATTATGTAGACTACTGTAGCAACTGCCTCAGCCCAGTAAAAATCTGGCATGTCTTTTTCATTGAGCATGGCACGAGATACCTCTCCAATATGCCTGTTTTTTCTTTCTGCAATTCCATTTTGCTATGGGGTATGACTACATGAATATTGCTGCTTTATGCCATGCTCCTGCAAGAACCTTGCAAACTCATTTGAGAGGTACTCTCCCCCTCCATCTGACCTTAGGCATTTTATTTGCAGGCCTGTTTCTTTTTCAACCATAGCTTTAAGAGTTTTGAAATGCCCAAACACTTCACTTTTCTTTTTCATAAAATACACCCAAACTTTTCTGCTATAGTCATCAATAAAAGTGACAAAATAATGACACCCTCCAATAGATGCAGCTTTAGTAGTCCACACATCAGAGTGGATTAATTCCAATGGCTTCTTACTCTCTTGAACATGTCTAGGAAATGGTTTCCTTGCCTGTTTTTCAAATTGACAGGCTTCACATACCTTATGCATTTCTGCAACCTTGAATTTAGGCAATCCTGCAACAATATTTTGGGCCTGCATTGATTTAAGTCGCTGTACATTAACATGACCAATACATTTATGCCAGATATCAATATCTGCAACTACACTGGTCCCATGTGCAAACATTACTGCACTCAATTTAGGCATGTCTGCATCCAATGTAAACATTCTGCCCTTCTTCTTTCCTTTTGCTATCAAGCGACCTTTATTTTTCATATCCTCAATAAAACATCCATGAGGATTAAATCTGACCTACAAGCCCTGCTCAACCATTTGACCAACAGAAACCAGATTCTTGGTGATATTCGGGACATGAAATACATCTGACAGGTATTTCATTTTCCCATCCTGCATAGACAGGAATTTTTCCAATTCGCATAATAGGATGTGCAGTATCATCACCAGTCTCCACAAATCCTAGTTTTTTCATTTTCCTTGCATTCTGCATCCATTCTGCATGACCTGTCATGTGGTTTGATGCACTTGAGTCAACATACCACACTTCGTTGCTTTCTTCTGCACTTGTCACAGAATTGTTCATGTGTTGCACCATAAACAAATGCTCATTTCTATCTTCACCCTGTCTACTAGAAGATGCATAATTCCCTTGTTGCAATTTTCCATTCACGATGTCATTCTGCTTTTTATAGCAATCTTTAGCCATATGACCCATTTTACCACAGTAGTAGCATTCAACATTGCTGTTTGCATTTTGGCCTCTTTGCCATCCACCACGACCTCTTTGGCTCCCCCTGCCTCTAGAGTTACCATGTCCTCCTCCATAGGACTGGTTTTCTTGAGTTTGCTGCATATTCTAATTTCTACCCAGGCCTCTAGATCGGCCTCCTCTACCTTTGCCTCTACCTCTTCGAGCATTTGAGTAGAAGACAGCTTCTTTTGAAGTTCCTCCTGAAGAAGATGCACCACCATTTCTCTGCTCCTCAAAAATTAGAAGAGCAATCAACTCCTCAAAATCAGGAAATCTTTCACGGACGGAAATGGATGTTCGAAACTGTGCATAATCCTTTCCTAGACCATTCAAGGTCACAAAAACTAAATCATCATCTTCCACTGGCGACCCAATGGAAGCAAGTGCATCTGCAATCTTCTTCACCTTCATGTGGTAGTCATTAATGCTCATACTTTCTCTTTGCACATTGTGCAACTCTTGCTTGAGCTGCATTTTCGTGGCTTGCGTATTTGTGATATACTTGTTTGACAAAGTATCCCATGCCTCCTTTGGCGTACTTGCATCCTGAATATGCACAATCATAGAGTTTGAAATACTGATAGACAGCCAGTACATAACTCTTCTGGCTCTCTCATGCCATCCTTTAAATGTCTGCATTTGCTGTTGAAAATTTGTCATTCTAAACTTCCATGCCTGGAAGTTGTTCTTGTCAAGCTTTTCAGTGACATCTTTCCGATTGTCCAATGCGCAAGGCCAACAACTTCTCTCGATTCAACTCCTCCTCCCAAGGTAGCACACTCCATGTGACTGCCATCTCTTCTATCAATATCATAGGTTTTTTACTATATATCAATTCTGCAGGCATATATCCTGTAACAACACTATGAGTTGTTCTATTAGCCCACAAGGCATAAGGGAGTAATCATGGCCACTCTTTTACCTTCTTTCCACATGCTTTTGCCAATGCCTTCACAATAGATGGATGGCCCCTTTCACTTTTTCCATTTCCTTCAGGGTTATAGGCTAAAGTTAAAGCAAGCTCTATCCCCAACCGTGCAAAGAAATTATGAGCTTCATCTACATCCAGCTCACCCCTATCTGCAGTAATTTTTCCCAAATAGCCATACCGACAAAAGATCTCTTCTAAGAGAAAAGTACACACACCATTTGTTGTCTTAGTACGTAGAGCTCTCCCTTGCACTTGATTAGTCAAGTCTTCATGATCAAGTACAAGATATCTCATTTGCCAAAGACCTGTAGGCATCGTGACTAAATCCACCACCCATTTAAAATGAAGAGACAATGGATATGTTTCCACAAAGTGAGCAACATCCTTATACATACCCTGCCACCAATATCTTTCTTTGATCTTTGCAAAAGTACCCCAAATACCTCTATGTCTAGCCCACAATCTTTCATGAAATTCTTGCATAATAGTTACTTGTGAAGATCTATCACCCAAAACTCGCAATGGCATACCCTGTTTCTTTTTAGCATGTTTCCATAAGTATCCATCTTTTAAGAAAAACCCATAGGCTTTCCTCTTGATCTTCTTAAACTCCTCATCTGACCATTCATCTCTCTTTGTTAATGTATAAGGTAATTCTTAGCCACTCTCCTGCATATTTGTCGTCCAAAAACACTTCTACACAAGATGCAAAACATCTAAAGTGTACTCTCTTTGTTGTCCAAGATTCTGTTAATGCTGTAGCAACACCTTGCTTTGCTAAATTCACTCTTACAACATCATTTTCAGCTGCAAGAAAGCCATCTTCTTCCTCCTCATCCATCATCCTCTCTTTATTCTCATTGTGTGCTTGAGATAACATGTCAGCCATACTAGATTATCTCTTCCTGCAATATGTTGAAATTGAGGGTTCAAAGATTTGATGTATGCAATCTACCGGAGCATAACAATGTCTGGGGTAGCACAACTAGTAATCATACCCAATACCGGCAAACAATCAGTCTCCATGACTACACGAACACCCATAAAATACTCCTTATCACATTTAAGGGTTATCACAATTCCCCATAATTCTCTTTTTACCTGTGGATACCTCTCTATAGTTTAGTCAATACTTTAGCACCAAAGCGTATTGCATATCTTTGCCCTTCCTCATCATCATGCCCAATTGCCCATCCAATTCTGATTGGGCTTGTATCAATAGTAATAATGATAGGCTTTCCATGTGAATAGTTAGCCTTTCTCAATGTAGGAGCAGATTTTAAGAGCTACTTCAATTTCTTCATTGCTTTCTGATGCTTGCTTTCCCAATGAAATCTCTAACCTTTCCTCAGAAGCTGATATAGAGCATCAGCTACATGTGCGAAATGAGGAATCCATATAAGATAGAACACACATGCAAGTCTTCCAATAACTTCTACGTACCTCCCTTTCCAAAATTCAAAGCAAGAGAAAATCCCATTTCTTGTGCATGGATCTTGCCATCTTTCCACAAGATGAGCTATCGTGCCAAGGCCTCCTGATAGGTAGCACAATCCTTTCTCTCATGCTGCAAACTATCACACCACATACATCTTTTTCTTAGCTTAGGGGATGTTGCTCGTCCCCTTTCCTCTTGTTCTTTTTCATCCAATTTTGCAACCTTCAATTGAAGATCCTGCATGCCTTTGACCAATTCATCTAAGACATCTTCCCTAACAGAGGAAACAATAGCAGGTACAGCCATAGGGTTAGCCACAGAAGTGGGTGGCTTACTGGATACTTCAACTATTTTGCTAGTAGCAGTGAGCAAGCTAGAGACATACAATCTTTCTCTTCTTCTATGCTTTTTCACAAGTGCAGTAAGAGCTTCCTTGACATGTCTCCACTCTGTTTTAAGGCCTGTCTCTGTAGTTTGATCCTCTGGAAAATCATCAAGCTTATCTTGAAGCTCAGGATCTGCTACTTATAGAAACAATTCAATTTTCTGACTTCCAAGAGCTTGCTGTTTGCAAGATCCAACTGCTCAAATCGACTTTCAAATTCTCTTAACAATTCTGTAGCCACAAGATCCTTATTGGGTTGTAAAAACCACTCCTAAAAAGTCTTGCGCGAAATCAAATTGGTATCTTCAATATAAAATTCTTCCATGAGTGTCTTCTTGAAAGCTACCCAGTCAGCATCTTGCATGTATAATTCAGTCATTTGTGCCTTCAATTCATGTACAATGATCCGAAAAAAATACTGGCTCCATGCAAGTTGAGCACTCCAAAGTATTACATCTTTTGAGTGTAGGCATGTACATATGCAGATACATTCTTGCCATTGAATAAATTTATCTCACGCTCAATTGCTTGCAAAGCATTCATCACAACACTTTGTGTTTGAGCAGAAGCTTGCATCACGTGTTGTTGTTGTTGTACCTGCATAAGCATATTCATATTTTGCACCATATATTGCAAAACATCACAGGAGATTGTGTTCGAAGGCTCTCCCATCTTGTCTTTCCTTCTTTTAATGACCTTTCACGTTGGGTTCACCAATGTCAGAGGGGTTTTTGTCGAAAGGTCGAATCCACCAGGGATCAGAGGTAGAAGGAAGTAGAGATAGGAGGTGGAAGAGAAGAAAAAGAATACACAAGAGGTAAACACGACAAAGACAAAGCACAATGAATTGAATCAATATGTATTGAAAGAACTTGAAATCCTTTGTCGGGCACTAGTCAGAAGCAATCTCCAGGCATTAGATCTCCTAGAGCTCCTTCGTAGTACAAAAACGTGCATCAAAATAATAGCTCCTTTGCTGCTGTTCAAAACCCAAATGTGATGGCTCTGTTGGCTTTGAAAGGGGGGTAAAACTC
This sequence comes from Lygodium microphyllum, assembly GCF_053477565.2. Classification (NCBI taxonomy): domain Eukaryota; kingdom Viridiplantae; phylum Streptophyta; class Polypodiopsida; order Schizaeales; family Lygodiaceae; genus Lygodium; species Lygodium microphyllum. The sequence goes on along the minus strand of NC_141135.1, from coordinate 200,694,103 downwards.
TAGGACACTTGCTCAGGGATCTCCTTGTTCACTCCATCCCAAATTCTTCTCCTCCATTTTGGCTGTGACTCATATCCCTTCATGATCTTGGGCACTTCCATAACTTTATCTTCCAAATATTCTTGTTCCTTTCATCCCCCATAGTGTTGGATTCTTCTCTCTTTCTACACTCCACCGATCTCTAAGCCTTTCGCCCATGCTTATCACCTCCTCCACCACTTTAGGGGATACCACTCAGCTCAATGTGGGTGGGTATCAAAAAGTAAACTCGAAGGGCTTGCACTTGTTTTCCCATTGTTCCCACACTGCAAGTTCCATTTTCTAGTTGACAAGAAAACATTCTTCTTTTTGTGGGATAGGAGCTTCCAGGATTGCTAGGGGTTGTGCCCTTAGCCTTCTTTGTGCTTGTTCTAACATCTTCTTCCTCTTTTTTGTGACTTCTACTTTTCTTTTCATAGTTGTATCCTCTGGTGGCACTTCCTGCTGAGCTTCTGATCTTGGAGAGGGTGGTTGTGGGACGTGTTCTTCATCTTGTTGCCCCACCTCAAAGTCCTGCCCTACTTCAAGAAGTGGTATCTGCTATTCTTTTCCTCTTACTGGCTCCTTTGGTCTATGTTCATCCTTGTACTCTAGCAATTCCACCTCTTGAATTGTTAATCCTACCCTTACTAGGTACTCCCTTTGCTCTTGATGGATTAGGTTGGTTTTTGCTTCTTGCACCTAGACACAGAAGCCGTGCCTTATGGCTCTGTGGGGGTAATCTCTAGCTTCTTCTTTAAGGTTTCAACAACCTCCTCCTCTTTTGACTGCATGACATATAAAATGGTGTTGAGGAAGGCACGTTGTTGGGATTCCATTCTCATCTTTACGGCCTTAGCCGCCATGCTCTCTACTAGCACTCTGTTGCCTTCAGCATGGGCTAGATGGCTTACCAAGTCTTTCACTCTTCCCTCACTCTTGGCTATACATTCCTTTACTTTTTGCTTTGTTTCCTCTAGGCTTTCATTTTACCTTTGTGCTAAGGCAACCATCCTTGGCTCCTATTCTTTCCACCTTTGGATTGCTTCTTCTTTCTCCTTTTCCAAGTGCTCAATTTTCATCTTTACAGCCTTAGCCACCACACTCTCTACTAGCACTCTGTTGCCTTCAGCATGGGCTAGATGGCTTGCCAAGTCTTTCACTCTTCCCTCACTCTTGCCTATACATTCCTTTACTTTTTGCTTTCTTTCCTCTAGGCTTTCATTTTACCTTTGTGCTAAGGCAACCATCCTTGGCTCCTATTCTTTCCACCTTTGGATTGCTTCTTCTTTCTCCTTTTCCAAGTGCTCAATTTCCCTTTCCAGCCTTTCTTGCTCTTCCAGCTCTATTAGCAGCCTATGCTCCATTTTCTCCATTTCTCTTTGATGCTCTTTCCCTTTATGAACTTTTTTTGCATCATCTGCTTCAAGTTTGTTTGCTGACTCTTTGATCCTTTTCAACTGCTCTCTTAATTCTTCATGTTACATGAGGATGAGCTGGTACTCCCTATCAACTCCTATCATTCTTCCTTGAGCCTTGCTTACCAATTGTCTTCTTTCTTTTCTTTGGCCTTGAGCTCTTCCTTCAGCTCGTAGATTTCCTTTTGGTATCCTACTACTTGGCATGTCCTTCCAACTAGAAGGTTATCAATGCTTCTCTTTCAACCTCCAATTCTGCCATGGCTATCTTCTTTTCCTCCTTTGCTCTTTCTAGCTGTGCGAGAAGCTCCTTGATGTACTCGTCGTAGCCCATAGACGGTGGCATTGCTATAAGTATAGACATTGTCGATGCCTCTATCTTTTTCTTCTTGGGATCTTGCCTTGATTCAGTATCTACAGCTTTCGGTCTCTTTGTTCCAATAATTGGAGCTTCTCCACTTGAATTTGGGGCTATTTCTTGCACTCTATTCACTAGATATTGCACCTAGGCCATGAGATTGCTTGCATCCACCGTGTTAGCAATGCCTTGGGTGGTTGTGGTAGTTACGGTTTGGGGCACGAGAATAGGCAGAATTGGATGCAATAGGCCCTTGCCTTTGCTTTCTATCATTAGTGGTGGGTCGATCTCTAGGACTATGGCATTGGTGCTTGGGCCTTCCTCCCTTAGTGGACTCATAGTGGCTAACTCCTCCCTGGAAGGCTGTTCCACTGGCATACGAATGGCTTGAGCCACGTCTTCATCTTCCTTCATGCGCAACTCTTCTGCCTCTGCTTTTGATTTCCTCATTCTCTCTTCTTTGGAACTTCTCAACTCCTACAATCTTTGTAACTCGGCCTTTTCTTCCTTGGTCATTCTCCCCCCGGTTTCTTGCTGCTGCTTTTAAGGAGTCTTCTTCTTTAGCTTCCTAGGCCCTCCTTGGCCAGTGACGTCTCCAATTCTCCACCCTCACTCACTGTCCTTTCACTTGACTGCTCTTGCTCATGGGTTTGTAACCTTTTAGGTGTCTTTCCCACATTCTCTTCACCTTTTGCCTCTCCCATAGCTTCTTGGATGATGGCGGTTAGCACCCTGCCAAATCCTATAATTTATGCTTTGGATGATTATGTCTTCCTTGTTGTCCCAGTTTTGCTGTGGAAGTCAAAGACACAACACCTACTAATCTTGTACTTGTGGCTAGTGCTTTTGTCGAAGCTTCAATGGTTTTTTGCATATAGCCATTCCAATTCGCTTTATCATTAGTTTTGCATTTATGCCAATGCTTGCCATTAGTTTTCTTTAGATGACACTTTGCGAAACCATATGTAGATAATGAATGTAAACTATGGAAAGGTGAGGTGCTTAAGTATAGAATAAAAACTTTTGCTTCAAGAAGTCCACACAATTCAAAAGAAATTATAAAAATTTTCCTCAATCATAAGTTGATTTTTATCCTTCCTTTAAACATTGGTTGAGGTTTGAGACATGTTTTCTTTTCCACCTTACCCCCTTCCCCCCGAGAATGATCTGAATCCTTCCTAGGAGTGGAGAATGAAGGGTTAAGGGCATTAAGCGCAGGATTGTGGTGCTTCACTTTTGCATTAGCTAGGCGTAGAACTGTGGGTTATACTCCAAGTGAGCATGATGGTCCATGTCGTGAGGTCTAATACCTATGTGCCTAATGGACATTAGTTAGGAAGTCATCGGAGTTGATCCTGCTAGCAACGTGTAGCTCTTCCTTGGTAAGGATTTTATCTAAAGAGGGGTTGGCCATGACATGTTCTTATAAGGGTCGATTGCGAGTGATGGTCAATACCCTAAAGGAGGTAGAAGCTATATAAGTAGGGTCATACTCAAAGGTTTTGATGGCATGTCTCTACATAACATTGGTCATAATAATGCGGCAACCCTCTTGCTCCTATTGGATACGGAGAGCATACTACTTTCGTAGAAAAGAAGAGTCAAAGTCAGCCAGGGTTTTCAGCTCTTCTATTTCCTAACTAGTTGCAGAGACTTTCCTTTTGCTATAGGACATGATCAATCATTGTTTGCGAGCTTGCTCATGAGAAATTTTGTTGGCAATCAACTCCTTGGCCACCATGGGGACTTTAACAAATACGAATTTAGATTCTTCCTAGGTACATGGCATAGTGCAGACATTAGTTGTTGTTAAAGGCTCATTTAGGAGGCCTAGGTCCAATCGTTCATAGCTTTTAGCAAGTATTGTGAAGGTAACATCCAAGCATCTAATGCATGCGACCAATTCATCCTCCATGTTCTCAACTAGATCAAAGGTCAATGTAAGAATATATCTCCACTCATAAGAGGGTTTAAGACCTATAGGAGATTGGGATTTGACTGGGTTGGATAGCCCAACAATTGGCGTTTGTTGCTTCAGTTGATCCTTTTAGGGCACGGGCTAACCACTTGTGTGAGAGGCATGGTTTGGGGCTCAAATGTTGTATTTCTTGCTAGTTGTGAAGCTATTGGGGTGCTCGTAGTGTTAGGTTGAGTTGGCTTAGGGGTAGCAGGTTGCGGTTTTGGTTGGTAGACCTATTGAGGTTCGATGGGTTTGGTTGTTGACTCAAGCAGTCTAGCAAGTTTAGGTGGCTTACCAACCTTAGACATGGGCTAGTAGTAGTTGGTTGAGGGGCACATGTGCTAATCTTGATCTTAGGCACCCAAATCTAGTTTTTTCCCTCATAATAGCCTTGTGCGTGCAATACGGCCATAGATATCCATCGTGGCTTGACTGTTTGTCGGGTTCTAAAACACCAATTGTGTCTCCTATGCTTAGAACGTGATGTTTGAGAGTTATGGGTCCATGCGGATAAGCTCTTAGATGGTTGTGATTGTCATTTAGGTATCCATTTTGGCTATTGTTTAGTGGTCTTGGTTGCATTTCCCTTGGCTAGGGCAGGACAAGTCACGACCCCCCTCCTTAGACTTTGTGTTAGGTACTACTATTGGTGGCACTATGGGCTTGGATGGAGCTACATTGCCCTTGATGAAAGCCATTACTATCCTTACATTGCCAATGATAAGGTGAATGAACTACGAATCGTAGTCGACATTGCAATGTGCTTGCTTTTTGAAAGCGTGTCCTAGCAGTGATTCCTTACCTACGGCCTTGGTGTTAGGTAGCACATAGAAAAATCATGGGTAGGCTTTCAGTCTTGATAGAGACCACTACTTTGCACTTCCCTAGTACAGGATAGGACTGTCCCCCAAACGAGTTGAGCTTAGCATTCGTGGGTTGCAGTGGGGGCTGACCAATGAGAGTCCAATGCTCATGGGTAAGGATGTTGAAGTCAACTCCCTCATCAATGATCACATCAAAAGTGCGTGTCTTTTGAGTAGTCATTGTGATTTGCAAGTAAGCATGTTCTATTGTCTCCTTGTCTGTATCCTCGATTTTTGTGATGGTGGCTACTCTCACATTGGCAGGTGACTGCAACATTGGTGACACGTGCAATGGATGGGTTGGGGGGTAGTACTTCTTGAGGCAACTACTGTTGAAGAAGACTATTCCCTCTCCCTCTAAGGTTTTGAGCTCTACATTGCCTGTTTAACCAATGTTCTAGACTTTGAAAGGTCCTAATCCTGTAATTTTATATTCTGCTTATGGCCCTTTATCATTGAGTATAACAATACTAGGTCACCTTGCTCGAACTCACGATGTTTGACATGCTTGTCAAACCAACTCTTGCATCTTGCCTTCTCATAGATTAGCACATGACTAGCTAGGAGTCATGTCTCTGAGAGATGTTCCAGCTCTACTAAGCATTCGGTCCATGCATCTTCCCCATCCCAATGCTCTTGCTATGCTACTCTTAAGCTAGGAACAAAAAACTCTACTAGCAAAATCATTTTGGTTCCATAGGTCATCTTGAAGGGTGTTTGCCAAACTGTCATCTTATAGGCTATCCTATAGGCCCATAGTGCTACTATGAGTTTGTTATCCCAGTCGTCGCTGCATGAAGCAGAGACTACCTTAGTCAAGACATTCACTAGGATCTTGTTAGTGGACTCTGCGTGACCGTTAGCTTGAGGGTAGTAAGGTGATGATTCCCTATGGATGATCAAGAAGGTGAAAAGCAAGTGGGCAATCACTTCATTAATGAAATGTATGCCTTGGTCACTAACTAGTTCGATGAGGCAGTCAAATCGTGAGATCACTTGCTCCTGAAGGAAATTAGCCTAAGTTCTAGCATCATTCTTTCTCATGGCTCGAGCTTTGGCACATTTTGTAAGATAGTCCATTGCCATAATGATGTATTTGGCTTGGGAATACTATGCCATGGGATTGATTGGCCCCATGAAGTCAATGCCCCATTTTTCGAATGGTTGGCGTGCTATGACTGGGGTCCATCTTGTCTTTACGAATAGGAACCTTAGTCCTTTGACACTTATCACAATGTTTTACAAATTTAGCAGCATCGCGGAATAGGGCGGGCCACCACAGTTGAGATTATAGCACCTTGCGGGCCGTAGTATATCTACTAAAGTGTCATCTAGCAATTCCACCATGCACTTCAATCATTACATCATGCATTTCATGCTCACATATGCATCTCCATAAGTAACATGCCCTCTTGTCCTAACTTATAGAGTTGGCCGGTGATCAATTGATAGGGTTGAATATTAAGGATAAGGTGCCTTAGGCTAGCCTTCTCAATAGGTCTCTTTTGGTAGTCCATGCTCTAGGATCTAGACTATGTCATCAGCCCAATAAGGCATCAAGTCGACTCTGAATAAATCCTTTTCACTAGACATTCTAAAAAGGTGTGCATTGGGTAGGTCATCTATAATGCCCTGTCTAACGGCCTCTCCTCTAGGTATGATGTGATCTACCATGTAGTGTTGCTTGCCTTTGCGCACAACCACAAAAAAGTCAAACTCTAAAAGTAGAAGTAACCATCGAGCTATGCATCTAGTAGTGCAAGGTTTGTTAACAAGTTAAAGCAAGGCTTGATGGTCAACAAAGAAGGTAAAGGGCATGCCAAAATATAATGCCACAATTTCTTTAGAGCAAATACAATGGCCAAGCCCTCCCTCTTCATTGTGGAGTAGTTTTTTTTCATATCTGTGAGTTGTCTACTAGCAAAGCTCGCTAGATAGTCAAGGTTATTTTTGCTAGGCTGGCACAATAGCTCCAACAGCAAACTTTGACGCATCAATATGCACATGAAATGTTATACTCCAGTCTGGGGCTTGTGAGCCTTTTTCAATTCCTCATAAGCACATTGGCACTCCTTGGTCCACTCAAATACAATCGGCAACTTGTAGAGTGGTCTAGCAATCACTCAATGCATAGTTCAGAATGAAGCACTGATAGTACACTATGTGTCCTAGGAAGCACTGAACTCCCTTATAGTTGGTTGGTGGTGGCAAGTTGATGATAACCCTAATCTTAGAGAAGTCATTGGCAATGCCATTCTTTCATGAGCCCTAAGATACATTTGTGTTTCACCTAGGGTTGGCACTTTAGGGGGTTCAAAGAGAGACTGTAGAGCCTACATCATTCAAAGACTTTGCAAAGCTTATCTGGGTGTTCTTTCCAGCTAGAGTGCATGCATAGATAATCAACAAATACTTCCAGCTCTCACCTTGGCATGTCTTTGAAGATGGCATACATTAAACACTGAAAGGTAGCAGGTGCGTTCATTTGCCTAAATGGCATGGCTATGTATGCAAATACACCCCTCCATGGCAAACACTATCTTATGCCTATCATCCGGGTGTACTTAAACTGGGTTGTAACCTGAGAAGCCATCCAGGAAATTGTAGTTCTCTTTTCTTGCTACTCTCTCAAGCATGTGCTCCATGTAAGGCATTGAATAATTATCTCTCTTAGTCATTGCGTTGAGTTTCTTGTAGTTCATGCACACTCAGATTTTTTCGTTCTTCTTCAAGACAATCACAATGGGGAGACACCTAGTCCGAGTGCTCAATCTTGTAGATGAATCATACCTTCAATAGCTTATCGATCTCTTCCTTCAGGGCATGAGCATGCTTTGGATTCATCAAGTAAGGTCATTGCTTTACTAGATCTGCGTCAAGAGTCATTGGGATGTTATGTGTTACGACCCTCGGATCAACTCTTTTGAGTTTGTTTAAGGACCAGGAGAACACATCTATGTACTCTCGCAAGAGAGCAATAAGATCAGCCTCTTCTTTCTTGGACAGGTCGTTAGTTATAGACATGGGTTGAGGCTTCTTCTCTTCCCCTACTAGGTTGATTTCCTTGACTTTGGCAGGTCCTTCTATCAGTTCACTTGTTTGCCCTTGTCTCTTTGCACCCAGCAAGATCACTACCTTGTGCCCTTTCTTGAATTTAGTGAAGCATTTTGGTAGATCATGGGGTTTCTTTTATTTTTTGACTTCCAGCCCTTTTGATTATCCTCTATTTTCCTCCTTCAACCATCTGCACCTTAGGTGGACCGACAAGTCCCTTTTGGTGTATTTGGTTTTAGGTGGTCGCGGTATCTCTGGATCGCTCCTAGAGCTTACTTCCAATTTTGAGTTGAACTCACAACCCTTGCTAGAGGATGGAGTTTCCCCTAGTGTTTGCAACTCTGAGGTTGACTCTGTCCTAAAGAGGTGTGATACTTGGCTGGACTAGCCTTGCTTGCTCATACTTTGTCACACCTGAGTGATTCAACCAAGTGTGATCGCATTTGGTTCTAAATACTCCTCTTTCAATTTTGAACGCATTGGCTTTCCATGGCTTGGAGTCTACCCTTATTTATTTGATTACTCGGTCATCAGTGTTGTACTCTATTGTCTTGGCCTCTTCTTCATTGCTTTCATTCGAGCAATAGCAGTCCTTGTACTAAACATCTGAATTGCTACATTTTGAGTGCTCATTGTCATTTAGGTCTCCATTCTTGACTCCCTTTTCATATGTGATCAATGCCCAATTGTACATAAGGTTTAGATAGTGCACTTTAGTCCATCGCCATTTTGGTTCATCCATGAGATTAGCCGCCGCTGGGTGACCAGCTAGCTCCCTTATTTGTTAGATACTCAAGAATCCCATGGAGCTCAAGTTTGTTAGACGAGATATGGAAAGGGGCAGATATTTGTTGTCTACTAGGGTTTTTGGGCATCATACAGAGCGGCACTGATGGTAGGGTCTTACCGCTTGGAATCTGAGGTACGGTGGCTTTATGGGACTCACTGACTATTATTGTAGCTTGCTTATAATCTTCTTCCTCATCTAAAAATGGCAGGTCGATGGTGGCTAACACGTGTATCCAATCGGTTTCGTCTTTGGGGTAGGGAATATACTTTGTTAATGGTCCACACGGATTCCTGGCTTTGGTGTCTCCATTCAAGATAGAGGAGATGACATCTAAGTTGACCAGCGTGGTCTTCTAAGTATCTTACTCAACTCTTACTACCTTTGATTTGTTATCTAGGAATATGATGCCTTTACCCTAGTCTTTGATTACTCGTGCATTCCTCATCTAGGGTCGGCCTAGAAAGATATCATAGTCTACTCCCTTCATAACGATGAAGTTCATCGAGAACTAGACACCCTCTATATTCAAGGGCTAGTTTTACAATACTCTGAATGCCTTAACTTTCATGTCATTAGCCGGTGTGACATTAAACCTTACAGTCTCCACTAGTAGGTTACCCCAAGCCTGCAGAATTGCATGGCTAAGTACATTGACTTCCACTCCTGTGTCTACAATCCCCTTTCTTGTGACATCTCCTAGTGCTACCATCCCACTGATAGGACCGCATGCATCTCCGTGCCTTCTCCAAAAGCATTCACATGCAAGGAATTAGGCATTGAGTTCAATGTGAGATTGGGTATTTGCATGGCTACTCTTGGCTCATTAGATCCCTCTACCCCCACTACTTCAATTCCTTCCATAATGAAGGGCTTTACCTAAGCAGATCCGCCATTGGCAATGTTACAAGAGCCGATATAACAATGTCGTAAGCAAGCCATTAGTCGTTTGCCTTTGATCTTACCCTACACTCTTTTGCCACTAGTCTTGGGAAGCTTGCCTAATGTCTAAGCCTTGTCTTTGTGGTTCTACATGAGGTGCAGATGCATCTCTTAAGTTTATGTGTGTTAGTGAGACATGCGTGCTTACATTGGAGAACTCGTTGATCTCATCTTCTAGGATGGGCTTGACATCCTTTAGATGCCCTTGAGATTCTCTGACCCACTCCTTAATCTTATCAACTATTTCCAATTCGCGCTTTGGATCAGGATATTCCCCAACCTTGGCACTCCCCTTCTCCACTATTTTAGGTGCTAAAGTCTCAGCCTCTGCATCTGCCACTTGCTTCCCTCTCGTTATGTGGTTGTGCTGTCCATTTTTAGTGTCACTTTGGTGTCAACCCTCTTTTCTTCCTTCAATGATTATTCTTCCCTATTGAGGCTGCATCTAGGTTGCTAGGTCCTGGAAATGAAATGCTAGCCTGCTTTGTTTGTGCTCTAGTCATGACATTCAACAAGATGGGAGTGGCCTCATCATCAAGTGTTTCGATTCCAAGCAACCCCAAAGGTATAGAAGGTACGATGGCTGAGCTACTAGACGATTTTTGCCTGGGAAATTTGGCATATAAGTGATTGATTCCACACTCAGGGCATCCCAAGTTAGCATTTTCTCGATTAGCTTATTCTTGTTCAGGGCAATGAGATGAGATATTGCCCTAGGTGGCCACAAGTCTAGCATTGTAAGAAAGCAATCAACCATGGAATGAAATCTAACTGAAATTGAAAATTAACTAAGCTACAACAAAGAATTAACAAATCTATTGCACCAAGACATCCTCATCATGTATTAATGGTTGGGGATTCAAGAATACATGACGGCCATGGCTAAGTGCTTTATAGGCTAAGAAGAAGCTAACTCCAAGAAATGGTAAAGCCAAGATTATTGAATGATCAAAAGATGTCTTGCCTTTGGCCTCTAGTCCCTTTTTATTCTAACCCTCTTTCCAAACTTAAGGGCTGTTCACACATGTACACATAGGCTTGGGCTAAATTTACAAAGGCTGGAATTAATCCAAGGTGCAAATATTAATGTTGTATTTTCCTTCATGACAAACCATCCCGTCCTGAAGATGGTTTTGTCCTCAAAACCAAGAAGTAATGGACTAAATCCAAGTCAAGGATGATAGTAATCATGCCCATTCATCTTCCAAGTGATAAGAAAGCACTGTCCATGAGAAGAAGACCTTTTGCTTGCCAAACTGTGAGAAAACTGGCTGCTGTCCAAACAAGGCTGATTCACTAAAACTGCCATAACTTTTGATATATTGGTCCAAATGAGGCGTATGAGGTGTAGAAACGAAGTATACACTCCCAAGCATCACCCCGTAAAATGAAGTCAGGACAGTTTTATTGTCTGCAGAAATTTCATACAGCAAGTTGTCTCTGCACAGTCACTGCATACTGCATCATATATCATCCTGTAATAACCAAGGAAAGTTACTGACATAAGTGGATGGTTGCCAAGAAGACTCTTCAATGGGCAAATTCTTCCACTTAATGAGATACTCAATGAGAGCACAATTTCTGAGAACTTTCTCTCTCTTTCCAATAATGCTTTCAGGTTCATATATGATCAGTCCTGCCTCATCCAATGGTGGTAACTCTTCCAATACTTGTACATCGGGCCCAACATACTTCTTCAGCTGTGAAACATGGAATACATCATGTATTCTAGTGGAAGATGGTAGCTGAAGTTTATAAGCAAGCTCTCCAATTTTGTCCAAGATCAAGTATGGCCCATAAAACCTATGAGCAAGCTTATTGTTCCCACCCTTTAATGAAGCATAATGCGTCTTGGGCACTTTGAGAAATACCCAATCTCCAACCTTGAAGTCTAAATGTCTTCTTTTCTCATCTGCATAGACCTTCATTACCTCTTGTGCTTTCCTTATGCTATCCTTGCATTGCCTCATGAGCAACTCCATTCTTTCCAACTCTTCCTTTGCTTGTGGGTTGATGTCTTCATGGAATAAAACTGATGGAAGTTGGACTTTATACCCATAAAGAGCTTCAAACGGAGACATCCCAATGCTCATGTGGTGCGTGTTATTATAGCAAAATTCAGCAAGGTGGATCCAACGATCCCATGAAGCTTGTGTGTCATGACAATAATGCCTAAGGTACACTTCCACCCAATGATTGACTCTCTCCGTTTTGCCCATCAGTCTGAGGGTGATAGGCCGTGCTAGGAGTGAGAAAAGTACCCATAGATGAGAATAGACTTTTCCAGAAGTTACCCATAAACTTCGAATCATGGTCTGATACTATTCTCATAGGCATACCATGTAGTTTGTACACATCTTCCATAAATTGCTTGGCGACTTGCCTTGCTGAAAATTGGACTTTAGTTGGGATGAAGTGGGCTGATTTGGTCAATCTATCAACTACCACATAGATACTGTTCCATCCATGACTGGTAGTAGGCAATCCCGTTATGAAATCCATGGAAATATCTGTCCATTTGCCCGTAGGTATGGGTAAAGGCTGAAGTAAGCCGGCTGGTAATAGAGTGGAATCCTTATTTTGCTGACACTCCAAGCACTGAGATACATACTCTTTAACATCTTTCCATAGACCTTTCCAATAGAAGCTTTGATGAACTCTATCAAACGTCTTGAAAAGGCCCAAGTGACCAGCCATTGGCGATGAATGCATCTCTTGAAGCACCTTCAGCTTGAATTTACTGCTGGGAATCAAGTACACTTTACCCTTAAACCATAAGAGGCCATTATGCACTTTAAAATTAGGAAATTCAGCATCACACCCTTGCTGAAATTTCTGTAAAATATGGGTAGCATGCTCATCAAGCACATATTCCTCTTGAATGTCTTCAATCCAATCCTTATAGATGGTAGACACAGTAGATAGACTACATGCCCACATTCTTGATAACGCATCAGCCACCACATTATCCTTGCCAGCCATGTATGATATTTCAAAATCATATGATTGCAAAGTGGCCAACCATCTCTTTTGCTTGGGAGAAAGATTGGGCTACGAGAGAAAATATCTCAAGACCCTATGATCGCTTTGGACTTTGAAGTGTGTCCCATAGAGGTAGTGGTGCCATTTCTTGATTGCATGTAAGATAGCAAGCATCTCCTCCTCATAAACATGCATCTCTCTCTCTTTGTCATCAAATTTTCTACTCTCAAATGCAATGACACCATGCTCATGTACCAAAACTGCCCCCAAACCTCTACCACTGGCATCTGCATAAATGGTAAAAGTCTTGGAGAAGTCAGGGCAAACTAGTATGGGTGCTGAAACAAGCAATTGCTTCAACTCATTAAAGCTCTTGTCAGCGATCTCATCCCAAAAGAAGGCCTCCTTTTTCAGCCAATCGGTAAGAGGAGCTGCAACATGAGCATAGTTCTTCATAAATCGTCGGTAAAAGGATGACAAACCAAGGAAACCTCTTAATGAAGTGTCATTGGTTGGTGTAGGCCATTCTTTGACGCACTGAACCTTCTTAGGATCCACTTTGATTCCATCTTCTCCCACTATATGACCCAAGTACTCAACTTCCTTTGTCATAAAAGAGCATTTAGTGGCCTTGGCAAACAGTTTGTGTATCCTCAATATGTCAAAGACCTCTTTTACATGCTGCAAATGGTCTTCTTTATTCTTGCTATAGATCAAAATGTCATCAAAGAATACCAAAACTGTTTTAAAGAGCAATGGCTGAAGTATCTTATTCATGAGAGACTGGAATGTGGCTGGAGCATTTGATAACCCAAAAGGCATAACCATAAACTGATAAAGACCCCTCTCTGTCCTGAAGGCTATTTTAAATTCATCCCCTTCCTTCATGCGTATTTGATGATATCCCGATCTCAAGTCAATTTTGGAGAACACCTTGGCATCCTTCAATTCATCTAAGAGATCATCTATTCTAGGTATTGGATACCTATTCTTGATAGTGACCTTGTTGAGATCGCGGTAATCAATGCACATTCGAAAGGAGCCATCTTTCTTCTTCACAAGAAGGACTGGAGAAGCAAAAGGTGATTGGCTGGCCTTAATGAGACCCATTTCCAAAAGCTCTTTGACTTGGCGTTCTACCTCTTCTCTTTCCACTTTGGAGAGGCGATATGGTGGTTTGTTGATGGGCTTTGTATTGGGCAGCAAGTCAATGGGATGATCCACTTCTCTTTTGGGAGGAAGAGAGGTAGGTGGCTGAAAAATGTCATCATATTCTTTCAGCAATTTACAAAGACATGGGTCCATATTGTTGGTAGGAGAAGAGGGCTGATCCTCTTCAATCTTGGAAAGAAGAATGGTGAAAATACATGCCTTTGCATTTATATCTTTCTTAACCTTCTTGGGGCTGATCATCTCCATTCTTTTCTTTTCAACTCCATGTAGTGTTACTTGTTGTCCACACCATTTAAACTCCATTTTCATGTTGTTGAGATCCATGGTAAATCTGCCCAAAGATTTCAGCCAGTTGCAACCAAGTATTATATCAATGGGACCCATTTCTAATGCAATTAGGCTCACCGATGTAGTGCACAATGGGGAAAGGGTGATAGGTACATTTGGACAGCATTGATTGCTCTTCTCAAAATCTCCATTTGCCACTTGGATTTTGAGTGATGTAGGCATTTCATGCGTATTCAATTTCAGCCCATTGAGTGACTTAGCATTAATGAAGCTATGTGTACTTCCCGTATCAATGAGTATATGAGCGGTCCTTCCCTTGATTTGACCTTTAAGGCGTAGGGTATTATCCCCTCTTGAACCACTCCATGCATCACTTGATATGGCACATTGCGATGGATGTAAATCGGTCCATGAATCATCCAAATAATGACCACCCGGGTCGAAAGGAAACCCATCCATCGGATCATAGAACTCATCATGGACATTCTCTTCATTTTCATGCGCCTCTTCTTGAGTTGTTGTGACATCAAGCTGAGCCAAGCTTCCTTCAATAGATTCAACATCGGAATCATCCTCGATGATCATGCTAATCTTCATATTTTTGGCCTTGCATTTGGTCTTATGATCGGGTGACCATTTCTCTCCACATTTGTAGCATAGCCCTTTAGCATACATATCTTTGAGCTTGTCATTCGATACATGTTTGCCTTGAGTTGGGGCTGAAGTTTTGGCACTTATATCAGTTCTCTTTCCATCAAATCTATTTTCAGCATTAGGTCTAAAATTACTGCTTTGTTTTGACCCAAAAACAGTAGGAAAAGTGGGTATCTTGCTGTAGGTATTGCTAAAAGTATTTGATGGCTTCCCAATATGCTGAAAATCAGTTTTAGCATGCCCATAATGGCCTGATGTCCTTGGGAACTGCATAGGCTGAAAAGAATGCCCTGTTTTTGGCTGAAACCCCTTATATTTCTGCCCATAACGTTCAGCCAATTGAATGGCAGCTTGTAGGGATGTAGGATTCATGGCTCCAACTTCGGAAGAAAGAGTAGGTTCCAAACCAAATATGTATTTATTCAACTTGGCACTATCGAAGACCCCATGAACATACATCAAAAGGTTCAAAAACTGATTTGAGTACTCTCTAACCGAGAGACCACGTTGCTCAAGTGCATACCACTTCTTCTCTAACCACTCTTTTTCAATAGGGGAAACAAAGACTTCAATCATAGCATTTTTCAATGCATCCCAAGACAAGAAGTCATGTCCCATCCTCGCCATATATCTCCACCAAGTGTGAGCATAGCCTTCTAGATGAAGGGCTGCAAATTTTACTTTGGCATTCTTGGGCCTTGGGCAAAGGGAAAAATACATCTCTAACTTGTCAAACCACTCCTCCAACTCCGTGGGTGAAGGGTTCTCTCTCTTGAAGTTTGAGATAATTATTTTCTCCTTGTACTCTCTCTCGTATTGAGGAGGTTGTCCATTATGGTGCTGCTGCCCACTATGGTGTTGTGGCCCAAAAGAATTGCCAAAAGGTCCTTGCCTAGGATATTCATTATTTCCATGCCCTTGTGCATAAGGAGTTTGCTGTCCATAATGCATACCATGACTTTATGGCTGTTGAGGCTGAAAGTATGTGTTGCTCACATTGGGAGGTTGTCCATGGTTCCCTTGAGGTTCTCCATGCATAGGTGAGTTGAAAGGTGGTTGCTGCCAATTATTTTGCTGATTCCAACCATGATTTAACATGGGACTTGGCCTATTGGGCTGCACTTGAGTAGAGAAATTATGTTGTGGCTGTCCAAAAGCATTTGGGGCTGAATTCACATGTCCATGTGGCTGCCCATAAGAGTTTGGGGCTGAATTAACATGCCCTTGCTCATAGCCACCAACATTTGCTTGAGGGTAAAATTGCTTGTAGAAAGAGTTGCACCCATGGATGTCTTCATCATGCTTTGAGTTTGTTTGCACTCTCTCTTGAGGATCCTACCCATGTGGCTGAAAGTGACCCTTTTGTTGATGGAATTGTGGCTGAAGTGAAGTGGGCTGAACAAAATCCTTAGCTTTAGATGACTCTCCAACTTCAAATTGACCTACCACCTTAGAAGTAGGTGGTTTAGGTGGTTCTTCAGCCCTATGAGGATGTGGGACATTAAGACCAGCTGTAGGCAACATTTTATCACCAAGAAGTGCTACAAGCTTATCAATACCCAACCTCATACCCTCGAAACCTGATTTCATATCCTTTATGTTATTTGACAATTGTTGAAAACTGTTTGAATTCATTGAGATATGAGACATCTCTATGGGTTGATTGGTAGGGGAGTGGGTGGAACTTGCATCGACCTCTTCGTTCTCATAATGCATTCGGTAAATGGCATCTTGAGAAGTGTCATGTTCACCCCTTTCCTGTTGATGTTCACCCCTTTCCTGTTGATATTCCTTCAATTCTTCATTGATAGTATCCAAAACAGGGTCTCTCTTCTTATTCCTAGCCATTGGTTGATTTCTGTCTTGAATTTCCTGTAGTAGAAAAACTTGATTATCTTCACTTCTAGAGATCCAAATTACGAGGTCTTTGGCTCTGTTCAAAGCTTGAAGAGCCCTCTATCCAACGATCTATCAAGTGCAAAAAATGGATGAGTATAGAAATTTCTGTAAGGGATTTTCTGTTGCTGTTTGAAAATTCCTGCAGGCAGTGAATACCCTGTTCTAGTCAATTAATGGCTTGTACCATCAATACCAAGCATGTACCAACTTCATAACCCTGTAGGAGAGTCTCATACATCTGCCCATACTGAAATGACCTCTGTAACCAGTAAAATGGCTGTCTAACTCAATGTAGACTGCAATCTTTAATGAGGGTATGCATACATACTCTGTCCAAACTTTAATGCTGAACCATAGTGTCTTTACCATAGGATGCATACATTTTACTGTAGCCATATGTCTTCATACATTTGCCATACATTCATGAGTACTATACATTTGCCAATATCTCAAGAACTCACTGCCCATAAACTCATGATGTAGGCTGATTTCAAGTGCCTTTGAGATTTGTACCTGCACCTAAATTTGAAAATGCCTGGGATCCAAGACCCGAGGGGTTTGCAAAGCTCCCTCTCGAGCCGGGTTGCGCTCCCCTTCAGGGTCCTCGTCGGTAGGGGAGGGTCACCTCTCTTTTGTCCTACCGACTCGCCCGGCATCCACTTTTCCTCGTGGGCATGTACATGGCAAGTGAATTCTAGCTCTAAAAATCAGTATGATATGCATGGAATAGGAAGGAAATACAATTGCCTTTCATTTGCCCTTTCATGGTATGCAAGATTGGAATTGAAAAGGCTGAAATGTAAATGAGAAATGGAGAGGTATTTACCTCAGCAGTGACTCACTGCTTACAAAGCTTTTCTCACTTACCAATTGGGTAATGATTTTCTTATGATCAAGAGGCAAAATAGGCAATCAATTTCATGTCAGGGTTAGGCAATAAAGATTGAGTAATGAAGCTCAAGAAATTACTGATTTCAGTGAATGAAAGTAGATGGGTAATGCTCATTCTTTAAGGAAGAGTTTGAGACATTTAGAGATGGCCATTTCAGTAAATTGAAGAGGTTTAGTAAAGACAATGACTGACATAACCTATAGGCTTCATGTAATGCATTAAGCTATGAATGAAAGCTTCATTAATCCTCTTATTTCTCTTCAACAATTGGAAATGAGATCAGCAATTGGATGTAAAGAGAAATTAAGAGTGATTAGAGTACCTCATTTATTTGATTGGAGAAGAGCATTGTTGATGGAATGACCTTCACTCCATAATGCTTGACATAGGTGAGTTGAGCTTGATAATCCTTCTAAAATCAGTCCAAGAGATCTTCAATCTTCAAGAATAACCCCTTCCTTGATAAGCTTCAGCTTCATTAATCCCATGAAAGCTCCATGACTCCATGAATGCTCCAAATGAGGGTTGATGAAGACCGATTACCTTCTCTACTTGAAGTAGGTTGCAATAGGTAATAGAGAGGGCTTCAATGTGTCCAAGAGATCCCGAAATTTGAGAGGGAATGCCAAAATTTAATGGCATAAAAGCTTCATGCTGTCCATTGAATACCTAGACCTCCATTGGCTTCAATCTCCTTCAATGTCGGTCCAATGTTGATGGATTCTTGAGGGAAAATGGTTGAGGAAGCTTCAGAGATGCTTTGCCCACAAAAGCCCCATGATTTTCTTCAAAAAATTCAGGAATCTTTGATGCTGTCCCAAACTGTTATGCATAGGGTTTGCAATCTCCATATCCATGCTCCATCAAAGCTTCAAGCTTCAAGATCAATCAATGTTGGTACTAGGATGTATGTAGAAGCCTCAGGGAGTATAATAGAGCAAAAACCCTTTGATCTTGATGAAGAAATTTGAGAAATTTTAGTGCTGTCCAAAACTGTCATAAAGCTCCATACCTAGGGTTTGAGAAAGCTCCCATCTTCAAAAAGAGTGAAAGATCAAGTAAAAGATGATGTATACTCCATAGTTGCACTCCATTTGATCATCCTATGAAGAGTATAACCTCCCATTGCCTCACATTTTGTTGATCAAGAGGGGGGGGCTGTAAAAATAGCGCAAACTGCTGCAACACGTCCTCTTACAGAACGTGATGAAAACGAGGTGAATATGAAGCATATAGGTATTCAATAGGTAGCTCAAGACCCATACAACATTCTTACATAAGCCATTTGAGCACTAGAGGTCATGGGAAGAAGATCTGAGAAGAAATGTCCATGGCAGTTTGTAGGGAAGCTTGAAGGAAAGAGGAAAGAGAAGAAGACACCCTTCCTTCTCAAAAGTAACTACAGTTAAAGTGTCCTGTAACCATTAGTTTGTCCACTTACCCCAATTTTTGGCTCAAATCTTGATCACGTCCTGCTATTTTGGCTGGAGCCCTCCATTTCTTCCATTAGTAATGCCAAGAATCACCATCTTCATCCCTGTTTGTAGCAGACCTTCACATGTAACTCCGGTTTGAAGCCTTCATGTCCTGTCAAGTCCTGTCACTCAAATTTCTAACTATGGTTTGCTCTCTCTAGCCTAGGAAACTGAATCTAGTACTTGAAAATGACTTCTGCAAGGATCTAAGCTACAGCTCTGATACCAATGTAAGAAAGCAATCAACCATGGAATGAAATCTAACTGAAATTGAAAATTAACTAAGCTACAACAAAGAATTAACAAATCTATTGCACCAAGACATCCTCATCATGTATTAATGGTTGGGGATTCAAGAATACATGACGGCCATGGCTGAGTGCTTCATAGGCTAAGAAGAAGCTAACTCCAAGAAATGGTAAAGCCAAGATTATTGAATGATCAAAAGATGTCTTGCCTTTGGCCTCTAGTCCCTTTTTATTCTAACCCTCTTTCCAAACTTAAGGGCTGTTCACACATGTACACATAGGCTTGGGCTAAATTTACAAAGGCTGGAATTAATCCAAGGTGCAAATATTAATGTTGTATTTTCCTTCATGACAAGCATGAGACTGGGTCTTGGGTTTGCCCTCCTAGGCCCCTACCCCTTCCTCGACCTAATGCCATCACCGATACTAGTCTAAATTCCATTAAGATGGGATTTCTCTCATCGTCATATGAGACATAAGGGTTCACGTATGTCTCGTCCTTATTTGGCTCCTCTATGTAATGTATTGGAGTGTCACTCGATGGATGGGTCAAAAAGGGTCCAAGTGGT
The DNA here is from genome assembly GCF_053477565.2 of Lygodium microphyllum. Taxonomy (NCBI): domain Eukaryota; kingdom Viridiplantae; phylum Streptophyta; class Polypodiopsida; order Schizaeales; family Lygodiaceae; genus Lygodium; species Lygodium microphyllum. Next base: position 200,674,523 of record NC_141135.1, on the reverse strand, counting down.
CTAGGTATGCATGTAGAGTTTATGTCCATTTTGGGGATAGATGGCTTGGCATCATTAGGCATTGGGAGAGCTAATTAAGCTCCCCTTTTGAATTGTGGTGGTCTATTCCCCAAGTATTATGGATGGTTGTAAAGCTGCGGATATGGTAATCACCTCGGCAATTGGCAACTCACAGCATTGTGATTGAACCTACTGCAGTTGGCACAAGGTCTAGATCTAGGATCCGTGCATTCGGTCAGGTGGTGATTCCCTCCACAATGGACACATTCCACATGAGGTCACACATGTATTCTAATCATTTTCTAGAGCTTGGCTAGTTCTAGATTTACATCTACCAATTCTTGGCTTGGGTCAACACTCTTCCCTTTCTCTTGGTTACTCTAACTATATCTATCAATAGCAATGGTAACTCTCTTTGAGGATCTAGAGGTTGCACTATCTTAGCTTGTGGGTCTCGAGCTTCTCTCCTTGAATAGGTCATCTACACATATGGCTTCTTCAAAGACCCTAAGTAGCACGTCCCTTTGCAGGTTCGAGTTGCCTACCAAGGCCGTGTAGAGCTCTTCACTCCTTATTTTGCTTATGAATACGGTAAAGACAACTTACTCACTAGGTCACTCTGTGGCTCGGATTCTCTTAAAGAGACTTTGCATGTGGGTGACGTAATCTCTAATTTCCTCCTTGTCCTTTTGATTGACATTCATCAGTCAAACAATAAGGTTATTTGAGTACCCTACCTTAGAGAATCTCTTGATGAAGAGACTCTTCAAGGTATTAAAGCTATTGCATTCACTAATACAAGCCCTGGAACTTCCAGAATCAATAATCAAGTACTAAAGAAGGTTTGTGTGTACCTGGGGTAGCCAAAAATCTCTAAATTGGTGCACTCAATCTTGTCTTTGCCCTAGAGCTCTCTCTCTCTCTCTCTCTCTCTCTCTCTCTCTCTCTCTCTCTCTCTCAAACCCTGAAACAAAAAATGAGCTCTCTCCCCCCTTTCTTAGGGTTTTAGACCTCCTCTCTAACACTCCTGTTGAGATATTTGCAATCACACCTACTTTAGTCCCTTTGTATGGAATAGCTAGGCTAGGAAGATGCAATCCATTCTAGGAAGAGAGATGGATCCCATATGCACAGTGGATGTTAAGTGCTACCAAAGAACTCTATATAATGATGTACTTGAACTATCACTTTCACATTATGATAATGCAATAGTACTTGTCTCTTTCTGTCAAGTGTCTGTGTCATTGTTGTCCATACACAAGATTGTGTTTATGAGTTCAAGTCTCAATCTTGAAACCTAATTCACTTGTGTAACAGTTGTCTACATTGTCATGTCAACATGAGTTGTGTCTTTATCTTTCATCCTCCATAGCTTTCGCCTTTGCCATGCTCTAGATCCCGCATCTTTGACATGGTATCAGAGCCTAGTCGGGCATGGCATGACTCCCTTCTCTACTCTCTCCGTCCCTCTTAACCTCAGGTCAGCTCATGGTTCCATTTCTCACCTCCATCTCTACTTGACCTTCCTTGGCAGTCATAGCCAGCAGCACCCTGTCAACTTGAAGCTCCTGGATCTCTCTCCACAGGTCATATCTGAACCTGCTCTCTTCTCGACATTTGTTCCTTGACTCCCAAGGCTTTTCTGTATCACTTAAGAGATTGACATTGGCCACTCCATAGCTCAGCATTGTGAGTCTACACAGTTTCTGCCCTCTGTGTCTGCCATAGCCAGATAGACCCTGCCAACTTTGAGGAGTTGGATCTTGCAATAGAGGGCATAACTCTTCACGCTGTCTTCTACAAAGTTGTTCCCCAACTTTAGGCGCATCATCATGGCACAACACAGCTCGACATTGGCCACTGTATGCATCGGCATTGCAAGAATTTATGCTCGCAGTTCTGAACTGCGCCTGCTGATGTTCGAGCTATGGCGGGAGATCAAGAGCAAGAAAGAGAGAGGCAAGAAATGGGAACTCCAACAATCACAATGTGTGACCGGGCCTTCCTTTATTCAAAATGTCACTAAAAGAATAAAGAATAAAGTGATGGTGGATGGGAGCCCGCCACCTGTAGTGTGCAGTGGCGGTGATTGTCAGTGTAGTAATACACGGGCGGCTAGGCGGAGGCGCCTTTACCCCCAACAACCTCCCACCTAAAGGTGAGTCTGCCCTAGTGAGGAGTGAAAAGAAAAAAATTAAAAAAAAGACAATACAACATGTACGCATGTACAATAGGATGAGGAAAGACGTCATCTCATCCCACGCCCATCAACCTCCTGAGGAAGGCAAAGTACTCTGTAGAGAGGCTTTTCATGAGTAGATCTGTAGGATTCTGGTCAGTAAAGATCTTGACAAGGTCAACAGAATTGTCCTCAACAACCCCACGTATGAAGTGATACCTCACCTCAATGTGTTTCATCTTCTCATGGAAGACCGAATTCTTGGCTAACTGAATAGCACTCATAGAATCCAAATGCAGTGTAGGGATAGCATCAATACCAAGGTCAGCAACCAAATGACCCAACCAAATGGCCTCCTTGCAAACCTCAGTGGCTGCAATATACTCGACCTCTGTAGTAGAAAGGGCCGTGCATTTCTGCACCCTGGACATCCAAGAAACAGCACCTCCAGCATAGGTGAATACATAGCCGGAAGTGGACTTCCTACCATCTGCATGTCCTGCATAATCAGAGTCAGTGTACCCCATGACTCCTGTATCCTTGCTACCATAGCATATGCACAGATCTGCAGTGCCCTTCAGGTACCTCATGATATCCTTCACGGCATCCCAATGCTTCTTTCCAGGTGTAGCCATATAGCATGCCACAACACCAACTACAAAGGAAATATCTAGACGAGTAGCTATCATGGCATACATAAGACTGCCCTAGGGGATCTTGGCCATCTCGGCCCTATGCTCATCTGTCTGCAAACAATTAGCTTGTGATACATTCACATAAGAAGGCAATGGACAGCCAATAGGCTTTACGTCCTGCATGCGGAAGCGCTCAAGGACTTTATGAATGTACTACCTCTGTGACAAGTAGAGGAGTCCGTGATGCATGTGCGTCTAATGCGCATAAGTATGTGAGAGGCCTATCCCAGATCTTTCATCTCAAAGCTCTTCTTGAGCTGAGTCTTAAGAGCATCTAGCTCATCATGAGCTTTCCCTGCTATCAGCATATCATCCACATAGAGTACCAAAATCAATAAAGAACTATCACGGGCTTTCTTCATGTAAAGACACGGATCCATAGCACTCCTGCTGCAGCCCTGTGACTGCATAAAGGCATCAAACTTATGATACCACTCCCTAGGTGCCTGCTTCAAGCCATAAAGACTTTTCTTCAATTTTCACACTAGGTACTCCTTGCCAGGTTCTGCAAAGCCCTTAGGCTGCTCCATATAAATCTCATCATGCAAGTCCCCATGTAAGAAAGCCATCTTGACATCCATTTGGTATAAATCCAAGTCAAGCTGAGCAACCAAAGCCAAGACAACACACAGTGGTCATCTTAACCACAGGAGAAAAGACCTCATCAAAGTCCACACCATGCTCCTGCTTAAAATCCTTTGCTACCAATCTAGCCTTATATGCCGGCTTGGGGTGTCCAGGGGTACTTTTCAGCTTGTACACCCACTTGCATGGCAAAGCCTTCTTGCGCTGAGGCAAGGAAACCAAATCCCAAGTCTCATTCTTATGCAAGGAGTCTATCTCAGGCTGCATAGCCCTCTCCCAGGAGTGACTGTCACCCCTACGCATAGCCTCATCATAAGTGAAAGGCTCTCCTACATCTGTAACCAAGACATAATGCTTTGAGAGCTGAAATCTATCAGGTGGATGTCTGTCTCTAGCAGACCGTCTCACGGCAGGCTCTGATGCCTGTCCAACACCCTAACAATGAGCATCTACTGCAGCTATAGGCTGTCCAACTGGCTGTGCGGGAGCTCTCGGCTCCTCCTGAAATATGACCCTGTGGATCTCAACAAGTCTCTCAGGCTGCCTATGCATCTTGTCTTCATGGAAGACTACATCATGACTGCGGATGACTTTTGGCGCCTGCGGATCCCAAAGACGGTAACCCATCTCGCCTGCATCCCCATAACCAAAGAAAATGCATTTGACAATCTTAGGATCCAGCTTACTTCTCTTGTCCTTGGGCACATGGCAAAATGCCTCACATCCAAAGACACGGAGATGTGCATAAGAGGGAGGTTTTCCAATCCATACCTCCTCGGCAACCTAGAAATCCAAACCACTAGAAGGTGATCTATTTATGATATGCACAGCTGTACTAACTGCCTCAGCCCAAAACCTTTGTGGTAGGCCTGCATGGCTAAGCATAATGTGAACAAGCTCCTGGATGGTTCTATTCATCCGCTCAGCCAAACCATTTTGGGGGGGGTGTAGGGGGCGATCAAGTGACGCTTAATACCCCTCTCATCACAAAACTGCTCAAAAGCATGTGAGACATACTCACTCCCATTATCTGTCCTTAGGCATTTTAGCCTATACCCAAACTAGTTCTCAACCAATGCAAGCCATCTCTGGAACATAGCCAAGACATCAGATTTCAGCTTAATGGGATAAGCCCAAACTTTTTGTGAAAAATCATCTATGAAAGTAACAAAATACTTTGCACCACCCATAGGCTGACAAGGCATGGGCCCACAGACATCTGAATGTACCAATGCCAAGGGCTTACTCATGCGTGGCCTACCAGACTTCTTATGCATAGACCTAGTCTGTCTGCCATAAAGACAATGCTCACAGGAATCAAAACATGCATAATCAAGGGGCGGTAAGTACTGCAAACCAGAAAGCATTTTCATTCCCTTCAAAGACATATGACCCAAACGGGCATGCCAAAGAGATACATGTGGGATAGAACCCACAGACAAAACATGATCAAGGGAAGAAGTGGATACAATCAAGGGATAGAGGCTGCCAGCCTTGGCACCTCTCGCAATCACAAGTCTGCCACGAGTGATCTTCCATGCAGAGTCTCCAAAAGATATATGATAACCTCCATCATCAAGTTGTCCAGCTGACATGAGACTGCGTGTCAAAGCAAGGACATGACGTACATCCTGTATAACAAAACTACTGCCAGAAGGAAACTGTAGCCTAACATCACCAATGCCCATAATATTAAGAGAGTTGTCTTCACCCAAGCGCACAGAACCCGAAATAGTACGGTATGAATGAAACCACTCTCGGCAAGGTGTCACATGAAAGGACGCACCTGAGTCCAAGAGCCAACATTGTGCATACATAGAGTGTATCTCTGTCATCTGCGAAGCACTAGAAGAAGCTACAAGGATTTAATCATCATCAACATCCTCAGGCTGCATAACATTGATCTCTTCAATTTTAAGACTGGACTTTACATGCACTATGCTGCGATCAGAAGACTTATCCTGCACTTTGTCTTTCCCCTTATCTTTGCGCCTTTCATTGTGCAGTTCATGGCATTGTGGCCTAATATGGCCCTTTTTTCCACAGTGGTGGCAAGTAACATCTACATTCCTGCCACGGGATTTGCTACGTGACTTCCCACGAGACTTGGACTAAGATTTCTGAGAATCCTGTCCACGGCCACTACCACTACCATGCTTTCCATATCCATCATCCCTGCCTCTAACTGTCATAGCATGCAACACACGAGAGGCATCCAAATTCTTATGGTTAACCTCTTCCTGCAAAAGAGCACTCTCAACATTAGATAATTTCAAGGTAGCAGTAGAGGCACATAATGGAGTGCGGAATATATCCCATGACTCATTAAGAGTACCAAACAAGAAAAGAGGAGTGACATCCTCTGCAAAAGTGATGTCCTGCGAAGTCAAGTTCTTGAGTATAGCATGGAGCTGGCTCAAGTGAGCAGACATAGTCACATTCTCCTTCATGCGCAAATCCATAAGTTGCTTCAGCCAATACATCTGACTCGTTGGACTTTTCTTGTCATAGAGATTCTTGATTTTATCCCACAACTGCCATGCACTCTGTTCTTCCTCAAATACATTGTAATGAACCTGTTCTATGAGAGATAATACAATAGTGGACTTGCATAACTCATCAAGCTTAAGCCATTCCTCATCTAGCATAGTTGCAGGCGGATGCCCGCTCAACCTCAAAGGTTTGATCTACGATTTTTACACCAACACCTGCCAAATCTAGCTCTTCCAATAAGAGTAATTCATACCATCAAGCTTAGTGATGTTGAAAATAGCATGATTAGTGGATGAACTCGCCATAATGCAGGCTAGAAGACTGCAGACAGTTCAAAACTGCTTGTTGTTTACTGCAGAAAATGACATTAAAAATCACCAAAATAGAGAGAAAATGGTAAGAAAAGTGTAACCAAAGCTGCTGGCCACCAAGTACTAGTGAAAGTACATCATTTCAGAATATTTTAGCATGAAAAATCCATGTCAATTCGGAGTTATATGCTTGCTGTAATAAATGACACCAAGGTACTGTGAGAGTCAATTGCTGACCAAATCACTGCATCAAGTCAATAAATGAAACCAAGATATGACCAGCCATAAACGGGCATAAATTAGGACCAAACAGTCATCAAGACCCTGAGCAAACACCCAAACATGTCACCAAAGCATCCGTCAGTGTGAGTAAGCATACCCCCTAGACAGTAGGGAAAAGTATACATAGCACTGGCAAGACCTGACATCAGTAGGTGTATGCTCACAAGAGTGCAAAGTCCAAGCTCAGGTCAAAAGCAACTCTAAGATATTAGTGCATGAACCATGCAACATGTAAGTGTAAGAGATCCCAAAGTCTCAAGTATCTGCAAAATGCTCAAATAGCATAAACCTCCTGCTCAATGTCAGTCAAGTACACAAGATGCTCCCACTGGCTCAAAATACAGATAAATGAGGTCAACATCTCAAGCAAACCAAGTCAAAGTACCAAAGATAGGTAACCAAGACAATGCCTCAATAGCATCCCAAGAGCATGACGGCTACAAAGCAACTGTAGGTAGCATCCATGAGCAAGACATACATCCCAATAAAGATCTCTGACAACCAAAATGACATCCAATATAAAATTCCGAAATAGCAGATGAGAATCCAAGCCAAGTCTTCAGAGAGCACTAAAGCTCAACAAATACATGGTACACTATGCCAAGACAAATGCATCAAGCCGTAGGCGTCGGGTAAGCATGTACCCAAAGAGCATATAACTGTCAAATCACTGACCACTATCAAGCATAGACCGGTGTCAATAAGTGCGGGCTGAAATAATCTCAAGCTTCCAAAAGCATCCAGATCCAATGACAAGCTCGAAGTCGTCCCTTGATGATCAATACATCATAGCATAACCCAAGACATACACCCGGAACCAATAGGCATATGTCAAAGCATGAAAGATAGCTTCAGCCCAAGAGTATTCAGCATGCATTTACTATTATAAACTGTGTATTTCCAACCCCACAATCAGGCCAAAATCATAGCATGACATGTAGTTTCAATCATCCAATCAATCGGGATGCAATAGGCATCAAACCGGTTATGTAGTCATGCCCAAACAAGCATAGGCATAAACTGTGAATGTAGCACTAGCATCAAATGTCTGTGGACTATTTATAACAGTCATGAAATACTATTTTCAGCAACCAAACCAATGCCTAATCTCAAAGGATTAATGCCAAGTATCAATGCATGTGCAAGAAGCCCGAACAAGTGCTTAATGCCAAGCTGGAGTTGGAGCTGAAGTGGCTGAATGGTGACTGTCCAGAATCAGGCACAGATTTACGTGATGTTTCTGCTGCTCATGCTGGTCCATGTGGCAGGTCTGGAGAGGTTGGAGGGCTCAAACATGAGCCAAAGAGGCCTGGGAACAAGCCTCTAGCAGCCCACAACCAGTGGTGGCAAAGAGATATGAAGGTTGGAAGCTTCAATGGTGGCTGCCCTGTTTACCTATACCTGTGGACTGAAATAAAACTCTGAAATAATGAAGCAATATCTCAATGTCAATACCCTGATGGTGCCTCAATAGGCCGGGAAGAAGCTCGGGAAGCCGGGAAGTGATGGGAGCTCAAGAGAATGAGCTATGGCTGCCGGGAAGGAGACCCAATGCGAGTGGGGAGTCAATAGGAAGCTGCGAATGCCACGAGCCAAGCTCAAGAGTCGGGAAGCCGAGATCTGATACCAATTGAAAGGTGAGAAGGATCGAAGCTTGCACACGAGAGCTATGGCGGGAGAGCAAGAGCAAGAAAGAGAGAGACAAGAAATGGGAACTCCAACAGTCACAATGTGTGACTGGGCATTCCTTTATTCAAACTGTCACTAAAAGAACAAAGAATAAAGCGACGGTGATGGGCGCCCGCCACCTGCAATGTGCAATAGCAGTAACTGTTAGTGTAGTAATACACGGGTGGCTAGGCGGAGGCGCCTTTACCCCCAACACATTATCACGAAGAAAGTACACCCACATCTTCCTACTGTAGTCATTGACAATCAACATAAAATAAGAAGATCCCCCCAAGGCATGTGTAGGCATCTTACCACACAAGTCAACATGCACTAACTCTAGAGGAGCCTATGCTCTATTCTTGCTTTCCTGTGGAAATGCCTTTCTATGTTGCTTGCCCATCATACAAGCTTCACATGGTTTCTTCAATTCAGTCACTGCATGCAGGTGAGCAACCATACCTTACTTGTGCATCTCCTTCAACACTGCAAATCCAATGTGTCTAAATCTATTGTCAGTTGTTGCCATAACTGATCTTCTTGAACCTCACTTCATGAACAAGATCAGTTATGGCAACAACTGACAATAGATTTCTCCTAATTTTGGGATCATACAACACTTTTGAAATCTTTTGACTTCACCATTTGCAGCAACAAAATAAATAGTACATGTGCCCGCAACAAGGCATTTTACATAATTTCCAACTGCCACAACGATGGATTCTTGTAAAGGCTGCATAGAATTGTATCTTGGGTAAGTTACTCATGAATATATGTGTGCATTATGTGGGTTCAAAATAAGATATTTTTAAAATACCATTTTTATACATTTTTACATACAGAAGAGTGTAATATAAAGGGGTTATTTACAGATTTAATAGAAAATGATAATGTTTTATTCAAGAAAATTTCACAGATAAGGATATTTATAAATAGGCCTTGAACGCACGTGATGTAGAGGATATATATATAGTAACTTCCCCAAAAACTGTATAGACATTTCTTGTTAATCATGTGAGGGGAGACCCGACTATCCAACACTCATGAGTCAGTGGTAGATTCTTCTTGCACTGAGGAGCACACTTTCTCAATGGTCACTATGAATAACTTCAACTCTGCTTTAGCCATATTAGCTGTCTCTTTCCCTTTACTTTTAAGGGTACCATTCTTTTCATCTGCCTTCTTGACACAATAATCTGTGATTGCATGTACTTTCTTCTTGTAGTAATCTCCTTGAAACTTCTTCTTACCACCCTTCTTCTTTTTGTCACCATCATTTTTTGTGGAGGAACCACCTTTGCCTTTTGCATTGGCAGAGAATGCATCTCCATTGTTGCTTCCTTCTCAGGCATTCAGCCTCAACTCCTCCATCAATAATGCACAAAACTCCTCAAAAGTCAAAGCTTGAGGTCTCACGTGAGTATTAAGGGCAGTTACTTGTCCATCAAACTTTTGTGGACAAATTTGAAGACACGTCCAAGCTAGCTCCTTGCTAGTCTTTTGTATCCAAGCACCAGCCATCTGGTCACGCAAATTCTTAATCCGAGTGATGAATGCTTCAGTCGTCTCTCCTTCAGCAAACTTCTCCGTTGCTAGTTGATTCTCCAAGTTTTGAATCCTTTTTTGGTTTCATGTTTCATACTACAGACGACTCAGCACATTCCAAGCCTCTAATGCTTTGGTTGTATGCTAAAAAGTCAGAACACTGTTAGAACAGGTTCTAATAATTTTGATAATTATTTCTCATTATTTGAAAGAACATGTCATATTGCAACCCATTGTTTTGATAATAAGGATGATATTTACAGTGGTAAATTGCAACAAGAAAATAATGCATCGTCTTTAAGATAGAATGATGACAAAAATAAGCATCTGTTTATCATGCAACATATGATGAATGTTGTTTCAAAAAAGGAGACATGTGATGATGTATGGTAGGTTGATTTGGATGTATCTAATCATATGACCAGCCATGTTGAATGATTTGGAGGGATGCACGATTTACAAAGTCTAGGTTATGTCGAGACAAGTGATGATTCTCACATCATCCAATTTCACACATTGGAAATTTTTCTTTGTCCTTGCATGATAGTTAGATAAATTTTTTGTCAGATGTTTCAAGAAAGACTATAAATGGAGAGAGAAAGATAAGAAATGAAAGAAGACGATAGTCATGAAAGCTGGAGGAGAGAAAGAAGCAAGAAAATGACTTGTACTATACTCAATTAGATACCAAATGATTAGTACCTTCACCTTTTATACTTGCACCCTATGTGCCCTATTTTTCATCCTTTACACAATTAGCCTATTTTGAGGACCACTAGGTGAGTGAATTTTTTTCAAAGTTTCAATGGGTCTTTTCGAAAGTTCATCAAGGACTATATGGTAAAATTGTTAAACCCCTGACATGTTTGCTCAAGGGCATCCAAAGCTAGAAGAAGCACATTAATCCACATGTTGTTTGGACTACTAAGCTCAATCAAAGTTTTCAAGCATTGAAACACCAAGTTCCTACTACCCCAATGTTGCAAATTATCAATCTGAATAAACCTTATGAGGTTCATCCTAATGTAATTGATTATGCTAAAAATATTATTCTTTATTAGGATAGTCTACTTGTTGCATTTGAGAGATGTAAGCTCACTTATAACCAAATATGTTCACACATAAAAGAAGGAACTATTGGAAATCATCCATGTGCTAAAAATTTGGTGTCATTATTTATGCAACACCCAATTTATTATTTGGACTTTCCACCCTTTGTGTAAATACATCTAGGATCGGCCTAATATTTATGGTTAGAAGGCGAGATGCCTGGAGCTAATATAGGAGTTTGACTTTGAGATTTGTTATTGAAAGAATGCCACTAATATAGCTGTCAATGCCCTTAGTCGAATTGTAAACCTTGCTAGATTACCAAAAAGATAAGTAACACATCTTATGAGTTGGATTTAACTCCAGATGGCTAAGTTCACCTAGTGCTCCACATGAGTTCATTGACTGAACAATCGGGGCAAGGTTTGGAAAAGTTTAACTAATAATCTTGATTGAGGAAGTCTTGCAACTCAAGGATATCACTTGTTACATTCCACTGAAACTTGTATTGATTCTTAACTATAGGACTAAACGATGCTATCAAACCGTTCAACTTGAGTATTTAGTCAAAGAACCGATTAGAGGCAAAGGCCACTTGGCAATTGTTACATTCAATGAGGAGTTGTTTTTTCCACTTCGTCCTTAAGAATTTTGCTAAGGATAACAATCATTCTTAAGGTGGAAAAGCATTACATCCTTGGACATCTAAATGGGTGCTAGTAGCATAGGTCACTATGGTTATTAAAGTGACCTGGTGGGCAATCAAGTACCATTTATGGGACACAACGCCTTACTATGTACATCATTATGCAATCACTACTCTTGGACACTTATCCCATATGCCCATGAGTCTATACATTGGGATAATGTAGGCTAGTGGTATGATGTGGTCATGGCCTCACATGCTACTAACTCCCAAGGTTGGGAGAAAGCATGTTTGGTTCTATGGGTTTGATGTCGACATCTCTTTATGTTATTTGGCGTGGTACAACTTGTGTTGTGTCTCGTGTGCAAGTTGGATCCTAAGAGGATGTTTCACCCAAGGGCTATCTCCACATGTGGCAATGCAATCCTAATAGGGCCAAATGGCTCCTTGTTAAGGTGATCAAATGTAAAAGATGTTGAAGGGCACAATTTTCACCTTCAAATTATCTTGCCCCAACTACTCCATAAAAAACAATATGACTTGATTTGTGGTAGAAATATATGCTCACTAATGGAGAAAACCAATCTTCCAGGTTTCACAAATGCTATTATGAGTGCATACGACGAGTTGCAAACTTGCTAAGCTTTATCATAAGAAAAAGACTAGGCTGATTGTCTTGGATTGGAATTGTCAAGAGGATTGGTTCAATCATTATGGCTTCAAGGTAATGCAACATGGCATCTAATCAGATATTTGTGGTAACAATTCTTCTAGAGCAAAGGTTTGATTGGATTTTTAATGAAGTAGGCAACATGGTACACAAATGGTCTAAGGTACGTCTCAAATCATCTAGGAGATTCATAGTTCTTAAAAGTTTTCTCTCCTTTTGTCATTTTCACTTTTGTTGTTTGACTTCGGATGCTAACTGCTTGAGGTTACTCCAGAGCGCTCTACACAAAACATAAGTTGTAAGGGATGTCAAGATTGTGGGAAAGAAGGAAGGAGTCTCACTTGTAGCTTTCTTGCTTGCACAATGGGGGAATACACACACAGGTGGAGGCTGAAAATAGTTTTCCTCTTCTTAGTTGTGTAAGCCAAAAAGAACTCAAGTACATAGAAATAAAAGAACCCTATATATGGGTCTCAAACCAAACTCAACTAACTAAGGTGGCATACTAACTGAGCCATGAACTAGAGTAGATAAGGATAGCTGTCATCTAGCTATTATTCATGGGCGGTGTACCAACCGCATCTACAGCTAACAAGTCGGTGACATAAATGCACAACGGTCACCCTGGCATATCACAAGTGGAGCTCGATATCTCAACACTCCCCCTCGAGCTCAATCCCAATTCTTGCACACCAAGCAGGTCTCTGAACTTGCGCAGCTTCTCTGCGCCCAATGCCTTCGTGAATATGTCAGCTACCTGATCCTCTGTGCTGACATAAACTAGATCAATAAGACCTAGTAAAACCCTCTCCCGCACATAGTGATAATGCACCTCAATATACTTTGTTCTAGCATGATAGACTGGGTTATTTGCTAAGTGTATACTGCTCATGTTGTCACAATAAATGACAACTGGCCCATCTGTAGGCTGATGCATATCATAAAGTAGCTTATGCTACCAAGCTACCTCACATGCAGCCATTGTTGCACCCCTATACTCAGCCCCTGTGCTCGACAAGGCAACTGTAGGCTGTTTCTTGCTGCTCTAAGTGACTGCAGCACTCCCAAAAGAGAACACATATCCACTGGTAGATCATCTATCAGAAACTACCAGCCCAATCAGCATCAGTGTATCCATGCAACTGTATCTAAACCCCAGTCTCATAAAATAGTCCATACTGCAATATGGACTTCACATACCTGAGTATGCATCTAGCCGCATCCAAATGCGGTTTCCTTGGAGCCTGCATAAACTAACTTACCAATCCAACAGCATAGCTCAAATCTAGCCTGGTAATAGTCATATAAATCAAACTTCCTACTATGTGTCTGTACATAGTAGGGTCTTCGAGAAGCTCACCTGCATCTGCACTCAGCTTCGCATTCTGCTCCAAAGGAATTGAAATAGGCTTACAGCTTGTCATCCCATATTTGAACAACATGTCCAATCCATACTGCCTCTGCAAGAGCCGTATCCCACTTGGTGATCTAATCACCTCAATGCCCAAGAAATAACGCAATTCTCCCAAATCCTTCATCTCAAACTTCTGCTTCAATAGCATTTTCAAATGAAGGATATCTTCATCACTATCACTTGTGATAATCAAATCATCAACATAAATGACAAGCAGCATAATACCTTTCTCTGTTTTTCTCACATAAAGTGAGAAATCTGCCTTGGAAATCTGAAAGCCAATAGTGACAAGATACTGTCCTATCTTGTCAGATCATGCTCTAGGTGCTTGCTTCAAGCTATACAAGGCTTTCTTCAACCTGCAAACAAACTCAGGATGCACAGCATGCACATAACCTGATGGCTGCTCCATATATACCTCTTCTTGCAAATCACCATGCAAGAAGGCATTCTTTACATCCATCTGATGTAAAGATCATTCTTTTGATGCAGCCATAGCAATGACTACTCTTACGGTTGCCATCCTTGCAACCGGACTGAATGTTTTTTCATAATCAATGCCATATGTTTGTGCATACCCCTTGACTACTAATCTTGCCTTGTATCTGTTCACAGAACCATCTGCATTGTGCTTCACCTTATAAATCCACTTATAACCAATTGCATTCTTATCTTTAGGCAAAGGTACCAATTCTCATGTAGTATTTGCTTCCAAGGCATCCATTTCTTCATCCATGGCTTTCTCCTATTTTTCTTTTCCCATGGCTTGCTCAAAAGAAGTGGGTTCTGGTTCCTGTATCACTTTGACCGTATAGACATAGTGAATGGATGTAAATCCATCATATTTTAGCCTATCCACAGGATACCTAGCTCTGATAGACCTGCGCAAAGTAGGTTCACTCCCAGGTGCTCTCAAAACATCCCTGGTCTTCCTTACTCCAGGTGTAACAATAGAAGGAATACCCAACTCATCATCAATGCTCTGTTCTGAGCCATTGGATTCACCATCCACATAAGAGTGACCTGCATTCACATCAAACATGGACTGATCTACCTTCTCTTTTCCTTTTCGTGAAACCTGCATATCACTATCTGCACTGTTTTGAGGAGATTCTCCTGATCTCAATCTGCTTGTCTATGGCGAAGAATGTGAACCACTGCTAGAGGACACTCCAGGTCCACTAATATTTTGTGACTGCCGCTGTGAATTCTGTGCAGCATTACCATTTTGTGCATCTACATCATCAATCACATTTACTGGTTTATACCAGCTACTTATCTCATCAAAAACAATATCTCTGCTCACTGTAAACTTACGACTAGAAGGGTTATAGCATCTATACCCTTTCTGCTGCAAAGAATAACCAATAAAGATACACTTCTCAGCTTTTGGATCCAACTTGGATCTCAACTCATCTGGCACATGAACATATGCAATGCAACAAAAAATCTTCAAATGAAAAATATTTAGTTCCATACTAGTATACCTCTCCTCTGGAGTCATCCCATGTATTGCTGCAGTAGGAATCATGTTCATTATGTAGACTGCTGTAGCAACTGCTTCAGCCCAATAAAAATCTGGCAAGTCTTTTTTGTTGAGCATGACACGAGATACCTCTCCAATATGCATGTTTTTCCTTTCTGCAATTCCATTTTGTTGTAGGGTATGACTGCATGAATATTGTTGCTTTATGCCATGCTCATACAAGAACCTTGCAACTCATTTGAGATGTACTCTCCCCCTCCATCTGACCTTAGGCATTTTATTTGCAGGCCTGTTTCTTTTTCAACCATAGCTTTAAGAGTTTTGAAAAGCCCAAACACTTCACTTTTCTTTTTCATAAAATACACCCAAACTTTTCTGCTATAGTCATCAATAAAAGTGACAAAATAATGACACCCTGCAATAGATGCAGCTTTAGTAGTCCACACATCAGAGTGAATTAATTCCAATGGCTTCTTACTCTCTTGAACATGTCTAGGAAATTGTTTCCTTGCCTGTTTTCCAAATTGACAGGCTTTATATATCTTATGCATTTCTGTAACCTTGAATTTAGACAATCCTACAACAATATTTTGGACCTACATTGATTTAAGTCGTTGTACATTAACATGACCAATGCGTTTATACCAAATATCAATATCTGCAACTACACCGGTCCCATGTGCAAACATTGCTGCACTCAATTCAGGCATATCTACATCCAACGTAAACATTCTGCCATTCTTCTTTCCTTGCTATCAAGCAACCTTTATTTTTCATATCCTCAACAAAGCATCCATGAGAATTAAATCTGACCTACAAGCCCTGCTCAACCATTTGACCAACAAAAACCAAGTTCTTGGTGATATTCGGAACATAAAATACATCCGACAGATATTACTTTTTCCCATCCTACATAGACAAATGAATTTTTCCAATCTGCACAATAGGATGTGCAGTATCATCACCAGTCTCCACAAATCCTGGTTTTTCCATTTTACTTGCATCCTGCATCCATTCTGCATGACCTGTCATGTGGTTTGATGCACTTGAGTCAACATACCATACATCGTTGCTTTCTTCTGCACTTGTCACAGAATTGGTCATGTGCTACACCATAAACAAATGCTTATTTCTATCATCACCCTGTCTACTAGAAGATGCATAATTCCCTTGTTACAATTTTCCATTCATGATGTCATTCTGCTTTTTATAGCAATCTTTAGCCATATGACCCATTTTACCACAGTAGTAGCATTCAACATTGTTGTTTGCATTTTGGCCTCTTTGTCATCCACCACGACCTCTTTGGCTCCCCCTGCCTCTAGAGTTACCACGCCCTCCTTCATAGGACTAGTTTTCTTGAGTTTGCTGCATATTCTGATTTCTACCACGGCCTCCAGATCGGCCTCCTCTACCTCTGCCTCTACCTCTTCCAGCATTTGAGTAGAAGACAGTTTCTTTTGAAGTTCCTCTTGAAGAAGATGCACCACCATTTCTCTGCTCCTCAGAAATTAGAAGAGCAATCAACTCCTCAAAATCAGGAAATCTTTCACGGACGGAAATGGATGTTCGGAACTGTGCATAATCCTTTCCTAGACCATTCAATGTCACAAAAACTAAATCATCTTCCACTAATGACCCAATGGAAACAAGTACATCTGCAATCTTCTTCACCTTCATGTGGTAGTCATTGATGCTCATACTTTCTCTTTGCACATTGTGCAACTCTTGCTTGAGCTGCAATTTCTTGGCTTGCGTATTTATGCTATATTACAAAGTATCCCATGTCTCTTTTGGCGTGCTTGCATCCTGAATATGCACAATCATAGAGTCTGAAATACTGATAGATAGCCAGTACATAACTTTTCTGGCTCTCTCATGCCATCCTTTAAATGCCTGCATTTGCTGTTGATTGGGAACATCAGGAAGAACTGGTTCTTCATTTCGTGCAACAAATTCCCAATATCCTTTTTCCATAAGGAAATTCGTCATTCTAAACTTCCATGCTTGGAAGTTGTTCTTGTCAAGCTTTTCAGTGGCAATCTGTGAAAGAAAATCAGACACCATTACAGAACACTGCAAATAATTCTGTCACTGTAAAAAAAAACACAGCTTCAGCCTCACAAGGGCAAATCTACAAAACTGACGAAAGTGGTATTTGACCACACAGTCACTTCCTAGTGACGATTTTGCATCAACAGGCAATAAGGATGATTCTGTAACTCCCAATGTCTCTACGCACAGGCATATGATGCAATTTCTACGGTAACTTTTCACCGACCTGTAGAACAGTGGTCGCACAGCATAAAACAGGGCATTTTCTTGAGTGCGTGCAGAAAACTTCCGCCTCCAAAACAGGCCCCGAAATGGCCTCAAATCAAAAAAACAGAGCAACTAAGGGCTAAAGCCCATTCCCGCAGCATATACTACCCTCTTGCTACACCGCGAAGGACGTCTCAATCTAAGACAATGCACTCTTGCACTTTCCGGCTGTGCTACCTGCAGAGACTTACTCCCAAAACAGAAAAATGAAAGCAGCACTGGTCCTCTTACCAGAACACCGCGAACTTGGTTTGCTTTCTTGAGCTCCTTACCACGAACAAGGCTCTGATACCATGTCAAAATTGTGGGAGAGAAGGAAGGAGTCTCACTTGTAGCTTTTTTGCTTGCACAATGGGGGAATACACACACAAGTGGAGGCTGAAAACGGTTTTCCTCTTCTTAGTTGTGTAAGCCAAAAAGAACTCAAGTACATAGAAATAGAAGAACCCTGTATATGGGTCTCAAACCAAACTCAACTAACTAAGGTGGCATACTAACTGAGCCACGAACTAGAGTAGATAAAAATAGCTGTCATCTAGCTATTATTCATGGGCGATGTACCAACCGCATCTACAGCTAACAAGTCGGTGACATAAATGCACAATGGTCACCCTGGCATATCACGAGTGGAGCTCGATATCTCAACAAGGGAGTGCATCATGCTCTCTACACAAGACTTAAGTTGGAGAGGAACGCTTGGTGACCTAGGAAATCGCTCCCTCAATAAGCTCATTTGGACCTTTGGAGATGCTGAAAGACTTTGGACACCTAAGGAGAAAAGAGGAAATATACAAGAAGAAAAGGCGTTGAAGCGATAGTACAGAACATTTGGGATAAAGAGCAAATGCATTTTTGGACAGAAGACAAGATCAAGCAATACCTTACTTAGCTGTTCACAAGCTTAGTTCAAATCGAGAGCACTTAGGACGAGAGAGAATTGGACATGCGATTAGCAATGATGATCATGGGAAATTTGTAAACACAAACCTGGGTAGAGCATTGTACAAGGAAAAGGCTATCGAAGAGAGATTAACCGGAAGCAGAGATTCCCTTTGTCTGGACGGGAAATATGGAAACCAAGAACAATGTTACGCTTGGAACATCCCTCACTTGTTTTGGAAATTCGTAGAGGTTAAAGCTTCTTCTAGAACAATAGACAAAAGTGAAAAAGGTGAATTAATCTATCACAGATTGCACTGTGAGACTCCTTGTGCAATAGAACAAGCCACTCTGATCAACTAGAGTGATTCACAAATGTTGTAGAGAAGATAGAATAGTTCTATACAGGAGCCACTACTGAAAAGTTCTATGCCCTTCGAATAAATATTTGAATATGCTCTTGCATGGAAAGGTCCTATGCTTCTACTAGCTGTTTCATTCACATCACGCGCAATCGCAACCGTTATCCACACACATCCAAGTCCAAGGTTTGAAACTAGTAAAACTAATCCTTCTAAGCTCAAGTACAGCCTCACATCTGAGGCCCTGTAGGCTAGACAAAAACTGGACATATGAACATAAATGTTTGCCATAGATTGCTACAGCTGTTATAGTACATTACTTTAATCAAGATCTCACCATAGGGCTCACCCTTGAAGGTTACGGGTCATGGTCTTAAAGCAGACCTGTATTCATTAAGAAGAATAGTCACCACCTCAGTCATGGATAGGTATTTAAGTTGAATACACCTGGAGGCTAGATTGGCAAGTACAAACTCGAATCTCTTGTTCTGCAGAGATTCAGAAGTATCTGCAGCAGCTTGATGAGGTTTGAGGACGTAAGATAGCAACTGGCCAAAATAGTATGTCGTATATGACTCAATGGAAAGTAAGATGTTATCACCATTCCCAACTTGAGGATGAACTCCAGCCCATTGAAATAATTTTTGCCACGAAGAGGATGAGTTGTTCAGCAGGAGAGCTACCTTGAACTTGCAATTGAGAAGGATATTGTCTGGGTGAATGGGATAGAAGCCGTCAATGCCGTGTTCTGAGTAGAACCCCATCTTGGGTGGGGTCTTCGAGACATGTCTTAGACACAGTGCTATTCCAAGTGCAATGTGGTGCAGAAGCTTCCAATCAGTGGGTAGGAACGGCATCCACATCTCCAAAGTTCCCATACCTAGAGCGGTGCTACTCCAAGATGAACTCAGTAAGCCCGAGCCACCTTCCACCAAGGAGGCTTTCAGCGTGCTCCCATTGGCAATAACAAACTTGAGGCCTTGATTGGTTTCTAATGTGTCTTTCTGCTTAAACTTCTCCATTAATTGGATGGACATTTTCTCTAAAGCCTTAAAGCCTAAAGGTGCTCCATTAACGGGGTGTCTAGGGATGGTGGCAGAGAGGATGTTACCTCTGTCCTTGTCAAGCTGATCAGTGGCATCATCAACTGATAGAAATTCAGCTGATATAAGAGAATAGACCTCTGCAGGGCTGCTCACGTACAAAACATTTACGTTGACATTGATCAAATCCAAGAGGGCATCTGCATCATTTGGTGGCACAGTGGGAGTTCTGTTGGATCTTGTAATCAGCTGAATGGAATGGGGGCTAATGGTAGCAGATCCATTCCTTTTGCTGGGATTATTATCTTCTGCAGGGAAAAAATTAAGAAGCCGCTCAAGGCGATTAGGATTTGTGACAATCAGCTTGATGTGCCTCAATAGCCCACAAATGGCTCCAAATTCTGGTCTATTTTGTGGCTGCATGTCACAGCATGCAACAAGGCAATCTTCTAGAAGCAATGGTATGTTTACAGGAGGTTTTAACTTCCGCTGCATATCATTTTGTTCACAGGGATCACTAGGTGTTTGACCTGTCAGGATTTCCACACAAAGAATCCCAAAACTGAGCACATCATCTTGGAAACCCAAATTGACCTGTGAGCCTTCCTGGCCTTGGCCATTAATGAAACCAATATCGCAGATCTTGAGCCGGGAGTATCCTTCCCCTGATAACTCCAGGACTTTGCTTGTCTCAACTAAGATCTTTGAGGACTGCAGAGTTCCATGGGCAACACCATTCCGATGCAGATACCACATTCCTCTTGCAACCTGCAGCATCATATCCAGGGCAACACGGAATGCAAATGGGGATGCTTGTGTACCCACCTTGCCAGTCTCCTCTTGTTGTTGTGCTTTCTCAAACTTGCTATTGGAAGCATACATTTCCGTTATGAGACATTTGAGATCCATATCCACAGCTTCCATAACCATGTAGCAAGTAAGATTTGTGTTATCATCCAAACTGGCAGGGAAGATCTCGGACCACCCAATGAACTGCAAAATAAAAGGGTTCCGCATTCTCAGCAGGGTTGTCGCTTGCCCTCTTAAGGCATGCTTAGCGCATTTCTTGACAACTACTCGTAGTCCTGACCAACAAGCGGGTGTATAGCCCTGATCTGCTTGATTCTCAACCTGGTTCAAGGTTAGGTCTTGGGCAGGAATTCTAAGGTCGTGAAACAAGGCATCAATGCCACCAAGAACAACTTGGTCGGGACCTGGGCAAGTGCGATCCTCACCTGTCACAGCCCCAGGTGATTTCAGTAAAGCATGCCGAAGCCTGCGAATCAGATGCTTCATCATGTGGGATGGTGGACCTTGCTCTCTCCCTCCATCCTCATCTTCTTCTTCTTCTTCTCCTTTGCCGGCACCATCCTGCCTTATCTTCTTATTGGTTTCTTCTGCTATGCCTACTAAGTGCCTGAGATCGAGCAACTCTGCACCCAGGCGGATGTAGCGAGCAATGTGTGTGCTCCAGCAATAAACCTGCTGCTCTACAAGCGCATTCAGTTTCTCTTCAGAAAAGCCCAATGCGACACGCGTCGCAAGTAGCAAGCTGGAGACACACCAGAAGAGGTTGTGGATGTGCACGGTGAGTGCCTCCCCTGTACAGGCAGTGGAGATGAGGGCTCGGACAATGCCCCAGTCCTTGTGGAGGGCCTGAGAGCAGCAGCACATCTGGTAGAAGTTCTCTGCCTGCTTGATGGCATGGAAGGCCTCCTTGAAGGCAACCTCCATCATCATGGCATCGGCCATGGTACTGGTACTGGGATCCCCTTTGCGGTCAGTATTTTGGACATGGTACTGACGGCAGGACTCAAGGAAGTTCCAATCCACGATCTCTGATCGAATCCTGGGAGCCAAGCAGGAGAACATGCAAGCCAGGATGTGGCACTGCCAGCTATTGCAACGGAGGTTTCTCTTGCGGAAGGTGTTGTGCAGCACAAGGGGGCTCTCTTCCAAGGTGGACAGCAGGAGGCGCGCCCAATCTCTGCGAACGTCGTCGACCATTGATTAATCTGATCCGATCAGGCTCCGTGTATTGGCCGCTGTGTACGAATTTTCAGTAGCTGCTGCTCTCTCCTCTCATTCACAACTGAGGACCAAAATCCTGTGTCTCCTCTGCTTCTTCTTCTTCCATCGCAGTTCCTTCTTCCTGTCTACAACAGGAGACTCCAAAGTACAACGCGCAATCCATCCGGTCTCCATTGACGGCGAAAAAGAGATCAGAAAAGGTGCACTTGTATCTCTGAGACTCACCAAAACTGTCCCCCTCTCTCTCTACGTGTTCTTTTGTTTTGGTATCCGCGGAAGAAGCTCATCTGGCATCGTGGACCGAGTCGTGTGCATTGCATGCCAGTCGCGTGAATAAAAATTTCTCTGTCGTGAAGAAAGTTGCATGAACAAACACCTTTGTGGAACTTTTTGCCATTTGGCTATTTATTTTAGGTTTCTTCTGTGGCTATTTAATTTAGGTTTCTTTTCTTGGGGGAGAGGGGGAGGTAGGGGTGTACTGGACCTGCACTCCATCACTCACTAGACACATTACTCTAAGGTAACACGAATATGATATATGAGAGTAAGGTATATTCTTGTATTATTCAATGAAAGAAACAATACAAGATAGACACATCCCAAGACTACACTCTTCTAATATCGCACATATGAGTGTTCACTATTGGGTACAAGGACTCACACGTAAAGTGAAAATCAAGCAAGGCTCAAAGTCACTATTACTCCCTATATAAGTGTTGTTATGGATCCCCCTCTTTCCCGACCTCATGTGTCATGCCTGATAGGACCTAAAATGGGCCGAGAGCCTCATGCACACAACAAACAACCCTATCACACGGCCTCGCGGACCAGGAGCGTCTGAGACTCACTCTATACTAAATGCTAATGTCGATTCTGCGTTTGTATTAGGCCATAATCCAACGTTTACCATCCCTTCTCCTCAGAGGGAGACCCCATAATATGTAGGCATAATACCTCGTAGCACAAACATAGGGAAGCACCTCTCGATTGACTATCGCGACTCCACTGTAACTCTCCTACACCTCAGGGATTGGCCCCAATATGCATCGCTCCAACATATTAAAGTACACACGATACAAGCTCCACTCTTTCATTTTGAACGTATTCTAGGAGATACCATATGTCATTACCAAACAATTCCAAAAAAGATCGACTAGCCCACAGATTAGGTCGTCTCACACACTCAAGCGTAGGTCCTCATAACGAAAAACAGGTGCTATGCATCTAGTTCTTCATATTCCGATACCATGGTTGATATGCATATGCAAAAGTGGATGATCCTAAAGTGCTCAAACACAATTTTCAATCAGAAACATGTCGTGCACAACCAGGCTTTCCAATGCTCATTTACTAACTCGTTGCGGCGATGTAAGGATAACACCGAGACAACACTCATGCTACTATCCTCTTAATTAGAATACAATGAACCCTATATCATGATATGTATAAGTAAAATCAGCAATAAACAGCATCCAAATCGCATCATTCAAACACCCCACCCCCTACTTTTAGGTAGTGCTTCCATTGCATAGGTGTAGGGGTTCATTTTGTCATGTTTTGATGTATGAAAAGCGATAAATCACAAACTTTAACAAAGAGATAGAGCAAACTGAGGCTAAGCCTCATGCTCCGCCACTCCCATACATTAACAAACACTCATTATTTTTTTTTAATTTTTATAAAGCGTATTTCTATTTTTTTTCTATTTTTTCTTATTTTTAGCATTTATTTGACAATAATCACTATTATTTTTTTATTTTTCTCATATCAATCATTTCAACATACTAAAATTCATTTTACCCTTAAAAATCGCATTTCGGATTTTACAAGATTTAAATAGCGCATGTAAATCATTATGAAATCAGAATTTTCTGATAGACAGCAATTACATATGATGCAACCAGCACTCAAACAATTTTCCATCACATAAGAACATCATTTACATCATAAAATATAAAAAAACCTTCATTTTCTTCATTAAAAAATAATCATACCGTGTTTCTACGAAACCTGAGATGGATTGAGTAACTGCGTGACGAGCGAACAGAGTCTCCATTGCTCTCAATTCCATGCTGCACATCAATCTTCAGCATCTCCATCATTAATCTCCATCATCATTTTCTTCAATCTCCTTTTCCCGATTCTTCCTTCAAGGTAATGCGCATGAAGAGCCTATAGAGGGGAGAGAGAGGGAGGAGAGAGAAATACTAGTTTCTGATCTCCATGTTCAAGCAGCCATTGGAGGAGCAGAGAGTGGCAATGGAGGGGAAAGAAAGACACAAGATCATTGATGTAATCGGTGGGGGGGGATTGTTCTTTAGCCCCCATGCTCATTTTTTTCCATGGAGGAGGGGAGTATGATGCCGTTTTTCTACCGCGCGCAGAAAACCCCCCTCCCCTCCCCCTCCCCCCCCGATCGATTTTTGGGGGGCCACCCCCTTTCACTTCTCATTTTGGGCCCCTTCTCACCAAGTTTGGCTATTTGCTCGGTCTTTGGCCGTTCGGCGTCCGATTCGCACTCCGAAAAATCTTGCGCGTCCGTCTCGAAATCCCCCACTACCTAGCTCTTTTCGGGGTCTCATCCAATATCATGGGAAATTATGAAAATTCCCAAACTGCCACTCGATGGGTCTTTAAATCACTTTTGGAATTTGTTGGCTGCTTGCTACTTAAAATCAACTCAAGTGCCTATGCCGCCTTCAACAAAGTCTATTTTTTCCTTGAAATTCAGATTTTTTGGCTATTTTTAAGTATGTTTCCTGAGCAAAATCCACCGCTCAATGCCACAAATCATCTCAACATGGCACCACAACTTGATACGACACAGTGTGCCACAGCTCCCCCTTCAAACTAGAAACCAACTTCAACATGCCAACCTAGCATGGAAGTTGCCAAGGTACGGTATCGCATCACAATAGTCCACCTTGACACCTCCCCCCAACAGGCAGGGAGTTCACCATGTCACTGTAACTTTTTTGGTACTTATGCAGTGTTGCATACATAAAACCCTTCATCGTAGCACTCTGCCTCACTAATCTCTCGCCCTACAAAATGGAAGCCCGTCGCCCTCACTAGTCACTCAATGCACTCACCATCCCCACTCTAATATTCTGCGTGGAGGCCCCAAGCCATGCCCAGGCAAGCATGATGCACTACGACCCCATGACGCACTACGACCCCATGTCACGATGCACCCTGAAGAGCCAAGCCTTGAGAAAGAGGTACCCCAAATATACCCACTCCCCCCACAAAAAACTCGAAGCCCACTTTGAGTCGTGGTGTTACTATGGTTTGTATCTACATGAATAAACCCAATACTCATAACTAGATTCAATAAAGTGAAGATAACTATAGAAATGCCCCTACTTAGTTATACAAGCAAAGTTTATTTTTACAAGTTGTGTCACATTGCCATCACCACGTTAGATTTGCCAATGCTAGAGTGTGGCGTCGATGTCATAACATGTTTTGCCTGGTGAGCTCTTGATAGCCGGATCATCCTTTGAAGTGTTGTTGGAGAATGACAAGGCAACGTGTCAAATAGCCACGTACTACTTTACTCTCCTTGCCTTGTCCATGGCGCCGGCATCAAGAAGTCCCCCACACCATGCTTTAATCACTTTTGGAGTGCACAGATCGGCTTGAATCGAGAGGGGTTGGACTTTGCATCTCCTTCTGTGGTGGACCATCTCCTCGCGAAGGACGCATCTCACCTGGCACAAAAAGCATGATCCCACTTGGTCGTGCCATCCTTGGGTCTTTGTAGGAAAGCACCTATGAAGCATGCATTGACTCCTTTTGCCGCAGGCCACCTCCATGATCTTTGGAGACTCTGTGGTCACGGTTTCATTTATACTCGCCCGCACCGTCACGAGTTCTTGAAACTACCCCTCATCATTTGGCCCATTGGCCCATACTTGCCCCAGTTGGCATAACACATGGTCATCATAATCATAATGTGGCCTGTAGGCCTCTTTGTTTTCGCCTTGACAACACTCACCATCATTTGCTCCATAACCTAGCTCAAAAGGTCGTGTACAGTCGACATGGAACCAATCTTCATCTCCCCCTTTCCAACTCGATTCTCCATATTGGATGTCTTGACCTTCAATCACCTCATTGTCAACATAGCCCTCTCCGGGTTTGTCAAAATGATCATGGTATGGCTCTTCTTCCACCCACTCTTCCATTTTAGTCCACTGACTTACCCCGTGCATTTCCTCATCTTCAACTACATCATCAAATCGGCATGGATCTTCATTTGTGAAGGCCATATCCCTTTCTATTTGCTTTGCCTCATCCCACATCATCTCCTCTCTAATCTACCTTTTTGCATCCCAAGCACATGGTGACTATTGGCTTAACGGTTTTCTCATATCCATCTTTGCGCCCTGTCAGCCTTGCTCTCAAGGTTGTCATCAACTTCTGTAGTGTTTTTCATTGTTATGTACTCAATTGCCCACTTGACATCATCTTTTTAGCCATAGCCCATTGGTTTTCTATTGCAACATAGATGTTCTCACCTTTATCCACTTCAGTCTCACTACTTTCACTATCTGTCTCACTTTTAGCTTCAGATTCTTGCATTTTCATACATGTATTTGCTCGATATGCTTGGGGTCTCTTAACTTTTTCCTTTTCATCTAGCATACCCCCTCACACTATAGCCTCACTATAATCTTCAATAAGCTCCATTCTCGAATCTCTGTTCCACAAGCAACAGGTCATAACAAGGATCATCCTTATGGTTCTCATACTAGTCCTCTAGTTTGTCGTTCAGTATGTGAAGATTTGTCTTGAGATCTTCTTGCTAGCCTTTCACTCTATTCAATCTTCTTTCCACATCATCCTCTTCCCTTTTTAAAGGTTTATAGCTAGTTCTTGCCCAATGCAACTTTGTCACCCATAACATTCTCCATTCATCCTCACAATCATGCCACTCACCCAAAATTTTACTTTTTGATGCATACAAAATTAAAATTCTATGTCTTTCAACATCATTTTGAACTTTTTTTCTTTTCTTTGGACTTACTATTCATTTTTCTTGAGGCTTTCTTATTTTTTTCCTCTTTACTCATTTCTAGTCCCCCCCACCTAAAGGTGTCACCATCGCATCATGGGGATCGGGCTTTAATACCAAGTGTTATGGAACCCCCTATGTCTCGGCCTCACGTGTCATGCCATGGACCATCTCAGCATAGCATCCCAACTTGACACGACACAACACATCACCGCTCCCCCTTCGGCCAACTTCAACACACCAACCTAGCATGGAAGTCACTAGGGCACTGTATTGCATCACGGCACAATGCCAACATGTAAACAACAATGCCAATGGTATTGCATCACGGCACAATGCCAACATGTCACAACAATCCACCTTGACACCTCCCCCCAACGAGCAAGGAGTTCACCATGCCACTATAACTTTTCTAATGCTCACATAGAGTCGTATATATACATAAAACCCTTCGCCATAGCACTATGCCCCACTCACCTCTCGCCCCACAAAATGGAAGCCCATCTCCCTCACTAGTCATCACTGAATGCACTCCTAATTAGGCAATCACCTCTTTGTATGGAGCAATTGGGCCAAGAGAAATGCAAGCAATCTAGGAGAAGGGGCTGAATCCCATAAGTACGTGGTGAAAAATGGTACCTACCAAAACACTACAAAGCATTGTACTTGCCTATCATTAGAATGCAATGTCATTATACTTTTTGTCCTTTCAATTAGTGTCATTATCTACACACACAAGATTGTGTTTATGAGGCCAAGCTTCCATCTTAGAACCTAATTCACTTGTGTGACAATGATTATCTCCAAGTCAATGTTATCATGAGTCTTCTCTTTCTCTTCCATCCACCATAGCCATGCTCTAGATACATGCATTCCAACACTCACCATCCCCATTCTAATATTTTGCATGGAGGTCCCAAGCCACCTAACCATGGTTAAGTGTGATGCACTATGACCCCATGTCGTGACACACCCTAGAGAGCTAGGCCTTGACAGAGAGGTACACCCAATATAGGCGTTTCTAGCACCTACTCCATGGTATAGCTACAAAGCCCTTACACTCAACCCACATAATGGATTTCTATCCTCAGCAATATAAGGGTAATGCCTATTGACTCATTCTTGGGTCTTAACACAGCTCCTTCTATCAAGCTAGTCATGGTCTAGGACTTGACTCATTAGCTAGGTCTTACCGGAACCTTTTCTATCAAGTTGGTCAATGTCTACCGCACTACAACTTGGGGATCTTAACACAACTTTTCCTATCAATCTGGCCAGTGTCTACCCATCTAGACTCAATTTTTCTTCTTTTTTTTTCATGCCAATCCATCCTCGACTCAATTACATTTGAAGAGTGGAGGCTTAGCAAGTCCTATGGTAAGCTAAGGGAAACTCAAAGGTATATTGGAAGTATTGCTAGGATTCTCCTTAAGTCAGGTAGTGAAGGCATCATTGCCACTTTCAGAGGTCTTCACTTCTGAAATCCAAGTGGCTTCATTGAGAGGGTGACCTTCTACTTAGTGAGGTGCTCAGGGTAACTTTTGTGCTCCTAGCACCAAAGGATTGCTTCTACTTCAAAGGTGCCATTGGAATGAAGCAATGGAACGTGCCACCCCCACTGGGTGTTGGGGTAGAACCTGCGTAGAAGGTGTGCATGGAATGCATTGTGGACGCTTATCCTTTCTGGCAGGTCTAGCTTATAGGTGACCTCATTCAAGACCTAGGCGCATAGCTTCTAAGATAGTCTTCAATGCCTTGGTCCACTCTTTCTCTTTGCCCATCTATTTTGAGGTAAAAAGATAATGAGAATCTAAGCTATGTTTCCAAATTTTGTTACAATCCATACATCCCAAAAAGAAGTAGAGGCAAACCAAGGAAGCCTAAGTCAAAAAAAGAATAGAGAAACTCATTCTGGCCAAGTAAGAAAAGCGGAAAAGAAGGCAAGCTTAGAAAAATTGTAGGAGTGCATCGAATATTCTAGCAAGGAAAGCACATGGCACAATGCAATTCATATTATAAAAGAGCACTAGGCTCCCTCCTGTGCAAATTGTAAACATAGAAGTGCAAGAGCAAAAGATCTATGAAAAGAGGAAAGACATGAGGAAAGAAGACATTGGCTAAGACGACCGGTCACGTAAAAAAGGGGATGGGTGTCCTAAGGGATGAGGGCATGTATAAAAGTCAAAGAGTGAATAGAGAAGCTCATTCTTGGTGTGTGACTAAAGTGTCTCTCTTCCTCTCTTATTCTCTTCTTCTTGCTTGTGCTTGTGCTTGTGTATGAGAGAAAGAGTGTGAGAGTGTGAGGAAGTGAGTGAGGGTGAGGAACCAAGGTGGAGAAGCTCTCCATCTTCTTCTATCTTTTCTCTTCCTTTCTCTTCTCTTCTCTTGCGTACGTGGCTATGGAGGATGGAGCTTGAAGGTAGAGGGTTGAGCTTGCTTGATCTTGTATCTCGTATCGTGGAGCTATCGAAGTGCTTGAGGAAGGAAGCTATTCTATTGGGCATCAAGGTAAGCTCACTACATTCATAGGATTGAGAGCACGTAGAGCAAAACTAGGTGAGAGATAGCCACCATTAGTTGCTTGCTTGAAACGCTTAAAGGAATAAGCAGTCCGTGGGTCTTGGTAGTCAAGAGTGAGCTCTCACTTCATTTTGGTTCTTGCCGGGACCAACAAATTCAAGCTTGAGCACTTGTGCGCTTCAAATCGAGTGTCGAAGTAGGGTTTCATCCCCAAACTGATGCTTAATGTAGGTAGGAGATATGGGAGTTAAATATTCAATAAAGCAAGTAAGTATTTTGAGTTTTTAATGAGTAGGCAAGTAGGTTAATTCATTTTAGTACTTAAGTTGTGATTTTTGTTGCATTTAGAGTACGATAGGACAAAGAAATCAAGGCAAATTAGTTTAGGGTTGCTACTATAAAAAGGCCCATAATAGGGCAAAAACAAAGGAAAAAAGGAGTTGGAATCATTCACAAGGCAAGAGCACGAAAATGAGGCAACACTCGGCATTGGACCGAGGGTTTAAGACCCAAGGAAAGGGGGGTAAAGGCTCACTTGCATTTGCAACTGAGAGAGAGAGAGAGAGAGAGAGAGAGAGAGAGAGGTTTTCTTGCAGGTGTGGGAGATCACAAAAATCCTTGCGATCATTGCGAGTCTTTGTCATCCTTGCTCTAGGTGAGCTACACTAGTCCCTAGGGTGTAGGAGCTCAGCCCGAGGCATCAATGTTAGTAGGACAAGGAGGCATTGAATACACATAAGTTGAGGGCTATTTGCTTTCAGAAGGAACATGCCACGACTTAATAAGTGGATCAAAACCACTAATAGGAGACAACCCTCAAACCTAGACGAGTGACTAAGATCCCTGACTAATAGGACCAAGAGAGAGTCAAGACACTAAAGACTTAGGAGCATAGACAAACTAACACCATTGATGCTGGACTTAATAAGCCTGATCGATAGCCTAGTGGAGCAAGAAGCCATCGACATGTTAGGATCTAGCTCTGGCCACAAGAATGACCCGCTTGATTTGGGAGATTTTCCACTAACAGATATCTAATAGATGGTTAATAAATACGACTTTCAAACTAGGATGGAGCACCATGGTAGGCCAACTGAGGACATTATAGCAGACCTCAAGGAGGAGAGGAGATTAGCATGGCAAGCACTACAATGCATAATAGCTTACAACCACAAGCAGAGGGCCACGAAGTTGTAGCAAGACATCGAGATGTAGGAGGTCCAACACATGTTGGCTCTAGCCAATAGGAATGGGATAGGACCTAACATAGAAAGGGAGAGAGCACTAGAAGCAAACTTAATGCTGAGCAAGCTTCTCATGAAAGAGGCTCAAAGATAATACGGTCGTAGAGTAGAGCATGGCAGCCCTAGCAACCTCATTTCTCATAGGGTTAGGAATCAACTAGGGCTCCAAGAGCCAGTCAAATATCCCCGTAGCTGCAAAAAAGTAGTTAGAAAAATACCAGCCAAGTAACGATCCATATAGCTTTGTAGAGCTGGAGCCCCGAGAGGAACACCAAGGAAAAGGGAATTCTCTTGCAAGAAAATCTATCTTGTAACATCAACAAGCTTGTTTATCATATTTTATATGATCACAATGAAGAAAAGAACACCAGGCACAACAAATCTTCATGCAGCATCATGTAAATCTCCCACGGTTTTAATAGAATCAACCATATTCTTCAATATCTTCACAAAATCCATCAATATAACAAAGAAAACAAAGAAGTACACCATCTTAGAATGGAAATACATCACATAGTATTCATCTTCAATATCTTCATAGTCTTCTCTCTCAATCTCTCATATACAATCACTCTGTTTCTGTAGAATTGGCTATCTCTGACTCTCTCTATCACACTCCATCAATAATACATCATATCCTCACTACAATCTCTCAAAAATTACTCTCAATAATCACTCTTAGGTCGTGGATACCCCTCCCAAGAGGTATGTCTGATATGAAAGGTCACCAGAGCCACTACAGTGTCTCTTCATAGCTCACTACTGTCACTTCACTCTAGTCTTCACTTGAGTCTTCAACAGCTACTTCTTCCACTTCCTTCAGCTCTTTTGCACTTGTATTCACCTCTTTCCAAGGCTAGAAAACTTTCCTCAAAGTCACACATACATTCCACAGAACAGTCTACAGAACAGTACCAGCACAGTTACAGTACAGAAACAGAACAGAAACAGAACAGAAGCAGAAGCTCTACAGAAGACCTACAGAAGGTTACAGAAGGTCATCAAAACCACATAACTTATACTCAACCCATTCCAAACTCTCACAAACCATTCAATAAGCTTTCACAATATCTCATTCTTCATCAATCAATACTCCATCCCTCCTTACAGAAGACAATCAGAACAAAACAGACCAAAACAGAACAAAACAGAAGGTATACAGAACCATTCAGAACCTATCAGAACATCACAGAAACATCATGAACTTCCAAAACACAATCAATATCATCCAAAACACTAGGGAAATAACACACAAAAACAAAATCACAACTAGGACGTTAAAGCCTAGGTCACAAACACTCCACACAAAAACTCGAAAGATAGGGCTTTTCACCAGTTTGTGGACAAGAGCAACATCACACTCAATATAGAATGAAATATAACCACCAATGAAGCACATAAGAAAACCCAAAAATGATATATAAATGAAGTACACCCTTACAAAAGATATTGATTTAGAGTTCTCCCACCCAATTGTTTTGAAAGAAAAAGGAAAGGTAAGCTTTATTAAACAAGTAAGAAGGAAAAGAAAACATAAAGTTCTTGGGTGTTTTGAAGGATAGCCTTGATGAAAGGAAGCATGACTGGAGGATTGAAGAAGATATGCATATGAGTAATCATTAAAAGGGATACCATATAAAGTGGGTTCTCTTATTTTAATGTATTTAATACTAAGGTTTTCAAAGTAAATTTTCTCTATTTTTAAAGTCGTCTCAGAAAGAGTCGATGCCATTCCACGTGGATGGATAAGGACAAGGTAGGAAAAATGTGCTACAGCCGCCATGAAGATTGGGATGTGGATCTTGTTGCGCAGAAGGAGAAGAGCATTACTGCACCTGTGGAGGATCCGACAGTATTGAGGAGGACGTTGGTGGTGCTGAAGAAGGCAGCCGGTGATTCATCCACGGCAAGAATATGCCCCTGCCTTGCTCGATATCGCTGCATAGAAAATCATCAATCATTCGGCGCAGCTCCTCGACTCTGTCGTATCTCGATCCCAGGAAGAAGGAAGCCTGCTTGTACATCAAAAGCTTGAACCGCATTAAGGTGTCCGCCATATCCGGTTCTCTGCGGTCCGAGAGAAGAAGCTTCACCCCATGATGGAGTAACTGATCAACTCGCGCCACTTCTAAGCTGATGCGGACACATTAGCACATCATCAAAGACTCCCTGGCCTCTAAGAAAGGATAGGGTGGTAATTGATGGCATCAAGGAGGACGTACTGATGCAGACGACTGCTTGTGTGGTCAATAAGGGCTGAGAGAATAGCATGAAGAACAGATACATGTGACCACCATCGACTCGGGAGCTCCCTAGAAAGCACTCCAAAGTCTCTTAAACCTTCTTCCTTTCTTCTCCATTCTCCCTTCAGATCTTATTTTCCATGCAATTCTGGGATAGTCGTAAATGTTCTTCCATGAAGATCATTAAACATGAAATTTTTAGTGAAAAGAAGGCCTTTGAAACCCTTCTTTCTTGCAAGCTCCATAGCCACCTCTTTCCCGGCCAGTGCACCAAATGAAGAGCACCCTGCCACGGCACCAAGAGAACCACGAACCGGCCAAGAGAGGCTGCAAATACATTTGCTGGCTACAAAAACCTGCAAGAAAACTCTCCTTCTCACCAAAAACCATGCTCTCCAAACACACAAGTGAATGGCACACAAGAAATTGGACAATTCTTCCATCCTCACCCTCTTCCTCTTCCTCACTCTCCATTAGAAATGAGCATGAAGCACAAGAGAGGAAAGCAAGAACAAGAAAGATGAGAGTTGTGCCAAAATGAGAGAGGGAGAAATGAACCGTGAGAGAAGAAGATAAAGGAAGAGAGGGTGTAACCACCTCAACCTCCCACCTCCCCAAATCCCACGGCTGTAACCACCTCCTTTTCCTTTCTTGAATTATGAAATTCAAATTTGCATACATTGGCTAAGGTCTAAGAGACCTTTCAATTTTTGGAATGAGACAAAAGGGTTTGACCTTTCCTTTTCCTTGGAATATTTTATAGTGTGCCTCTTTTGGACTACACATTTTACATTGCTTCATATTTGATTTTTGACAAAGGGGTACAAAAGCAAAGTGTTATTTTGCAAAGGATGTTTCCATGTGAGCACATTTTTGTGCCTTTATTTGCATTGATTTCCTGGTCATCATTCATCCCCCGGCTGTAACCACCTCCTTTTCCTTTCTTGAATTATGAAATTCAAATTTGCATACATTGGCTAAGGTCTAAGAGACCTTTCAATTTTTGGAATGAGACAAAAGGGTTTGACCTTTCCTTTTCCTTGGAATATTTTATAGTGTGCCTCTTTTGGACTACACATTTTACATTGCTTCATATTTGATTTTTGACAAAGGGGTACAAAAGCAAAGTGTTATTTTGCAAAGGATGTTTCCATGTGAGCACATTTTTGTGCCTTTATTTGCATTGATTTCCTGGTCATCAACCAATCAATCATCTCATAAAATCAACCATTCAGCTCTCAAAAACAACAAAAATCAGCCAAAAAACAAGTCATTTCAACACTCAACATATCCCCACACTTAATAAGGAAGCGTCCTCGCGACCCAGGAAAAAGGGAATACAAGTTCATTTAAAAGCTTCACTTTTGATCTTCAATATCTTTTCACAAAGAATCCATCCACCACGACCCCAACTTATAACCTGTTTCTGATATAAATACAAAGAAAGGAAAACTCTTTTATACATTAACACCTCTTAGCAAACTAAAAATCACCACAAATTTGTAAAGGATATAAAAGTTTGCTTCTTCTTCTTCTGCATCAGCTTCAATTCTCCATCCACGACCCATCTCTACAAATCTCCAAAACATAGCTCGTACACAAAATCCAACAGGAAACCACCACGTTCGTTTGACATAAATGAACTCACAACACTAATACACAACACAACCATCTGAATGACTTTCTCAAAAAGAAGAGTTTGGCATTAAAAAGCTTGCACCATACATTGGAAAGGCATCAATGAAGATGATCCCTCTTAAAAGATTGATGTTGTCGGAATCGATCCATAGATAAGGATTCATCTACAAAGTTTTTAGGAGGATTTTGAAAAAATTGGAGACAACACATCCTTTCCAACAGGACTAGGTATCTGCTAGGCAAACAGAGGGCATGAAAATACAATATCTCCAGCTGTTGAGAATCAATGCTAACATTGACATTCATGCACAACTTTGGGATAGGCTTTGAATCAGTATGAGAATGCCTATGCATATACGCCAGATACCAAGCAAAGTGAGCAGTTAATCTCACTGAGGGATCTGCAGACTGTGAATATTGTTGGACAAAATGAACATAGTTTTGATAAGCTTGACTTGAAACTGTCCATTCCCCTGGAATTACTGGCCAATTAATATGCGGTCCTGTAAGGCAATCATCCGAACTCCATCCCCTTCTTCTGGAAATCTGAGTATCAAAACCGGCACAGTCACTAACCAACTGAGGTGGTTGAGATATGGAAGTGCTAGGAGAGGGTAATGGAATAAGGGAAAGTGGATGTAGGGAAGGATAGGAAAAATCATAAAAGGAAGAAAAGGTTAAAGAAGGAGTGGCAGAAATTTGTAAGGAATCACTAAGGAAAGGTGTTAATTGATAAATAGGAAATGTGGAGGGTACATTTATGAGGGGTGAAGGACAGGGTGGAGAAGGGGAAAATACCCTATCCTCAATAAAGGAACAGTAAGTGAAAATGGGAATTTGAGGGAAATTGGAAGGTTGGAAAAGAAGTGGTAAAATTACTGTGGAATGAGTTTGACAAAGGGAAAAATATATAGCATAACGGTGAGCCAATTGTTGATAATAGAGGAGGGTAGGAACAGAAGGTCCTAAGCGAGATCGTCTCTGATAGGCATCAAAGAAAGTAGCATCAAATGGATTATTTTTAGAAAGATAAGTTAAGAGATCCATCCTCAGTTGGTTAGTACTCTGTACAAAGGTAGGAGCTGTGTTTTGTCTTTGATTGAGGACCACTGAATCAATCATAGGATGCCACGAACTATCCTGACAATCAGTCACTTTGGAGGAATAACTTTGGAACATATCAGCTATGCGCAACTCCAAATGATTGACATAGAGAACAGCCTGTAAGACCACATCCCCCACATACCATGCCATATCTACCTCATCTGGAATTAACAAATCTCCGCGGAGATACATGTATGACATCAGCATGGTGTCTGGCGTAACAGAATCTTCAAAGAGCATGCGGACTACCTCTGTCAACAACTCAGCAGACCAAGCCCCACTCCAGCCATCCTCTGGAAAAGGTAAATCCATCGTGGAAAGCTTCATATAGAAGACCAGCTTCTGTAAATGGTAGTGGACAAAGAAAGAATGGTCTGGTAAGACATATTCCTGAAACTGTTCAAAGGTAGACCATAACAAGTCCATTCGGGACTGCAATCTTTCCACTTTGTCTTGGAATAGAGGGCACAAAGTAGCCTGTCTCTGTAATGCAGCCAAGTCCTGCTGTGAAAGAGAAGGAATTAATGGAACAGGAGGGCTTGGAGGAACAGAGCGGGACTTCGCAAGCTGATCTTGCAACTGCTGGATTTGGGAGGCTTGGTTGGCCACTGTGTCATTAGCCATCTGTAAAGCTGAAAGCTTGTCATCTAAAAGAACTTGGAATTCTTTCGCTTCACTGGACATCCTCTCCTTCTCTGCTGAAAGGCTAGTAACCTGTGACTGAGCCTCGAATAACTGGGTCTTCAATGAAGAAATCTCCTCGCTTTGGGTGGCAACCAGTTGGGTTTGCTGTTCCATTTGCTTAAATAGATCTGCTAGGGTATCCTGAGCAGATGCTAACTCAGATGTTGCTTTATGCAACTGGTCTTTGGACTGCATGAGCTCCTCATAGAAAGATGCGTATAGCTGTTGAACACAGGCTGTCACTAACAACTCAATGGAACTTTGAATATCCTTGCAGAGGAAAGGAATGGCATCTCCTGAGACAAGACTGTTCAGGGAAGGAACTGAGATCGCCAAGGATCCTTCTCTATGTGCTCGGAACAGGTTATTGCAAGTGAGATACCCAGGGAGATCACTACCAGAAGTAGCAGGGATAGACACTGAGGGAAGTACAGCAGGGGCTTTATCCGCTACCCTCTTCAAGCGTTTACGCTGTATGACCAGGGGAGGCGGAGAATCATCATCCTCAATGTCAATAGGTGCTGACTCTTCTGAAGGTGGAGGAGGAGGTACTGGATCGGATGGAGGAGGTAGAGGTACAGTCTTCTGTAAACCTGAATAGGTCAAGAAGGCAGACAAATAGGATCCATAGGTAACATTGGTAACAGTACCCCTCGTGACTTTAACAAAATGCTGATCCATCTTAGTAAGGAGGTATGTGCTCCAATCAATGGCAACTCCTTTCAGCACCATCCTGGAAGCTGTGAAAAGCTCTTTGGACAAATAATGGGATGGCGTTTTGGCAGGCATGAACCTGTCCTGAAGGAACTGGCACATCGTCTTCCAGACGGGATCAGTAATCATAGAAAAAGAAACTCCTGAAGAGTTTATCACTTTCTTAACATCAAGGACCTCCCTTGTCTGCTTTTGCAACAGTTTGAGAATCTCTTCATTAGAGAAGAGCTGTCGAGTGGTCACAAAAGGTTCTCCTTTGAAGGGTAAGGACAGAGCCTTCCCTAAGCCGCGAGACGTCAATGTCATAGACATGCCTTGGACTACTCCTGTCGTCTTGCTGTAAGAGGCCAGGAACGCATCACATACGGACGGATCCTCTGGAAGTAATGGAAAAGGAGTGGCCACAAAAGCAGCAAGTCCTGCCTTCGTGAGAGGCTCAAAAGTAAGTAGGGACGAGTAATCCCTACTAACTAGTGGGACGTACTGGATAGGGGGAGGAGCATGAGAAGGCGCCATTCAGATGGTTACACACACACCACAAACACAGACAATCAAGGTGAATGCCTGCAAAGCAACAGACAAAAATCAAGGATAAGAGAATTACCAAATAAGACATGACCCGACCTACTAACCCCAGGCAAACCACATCCTAGAAAAAATTTGACATGACCTCGAGACAAATGCGACCGAAAGCTTCATGCGATGCATCAAACAAACACCCTGAACCCCGTATCAGGCAACAAAAGAAAAAACTACATACCGTACCCGTAACCGTAACCGTAACTAAAACAGGAAACCAAAACCATACCATAGCAATATATCATCTGTACGACATCTGTAATAGAACCAAGACTGGACCATGGAAAACAACACTAAGAACTGCGTAAACCCATCCCACGAAACGGTTCATTAAAAAGGGGATTAAGTGCAGTGAGGGGGGAATTTAATTTAATGAAGGGTTGATTTTAATCAATTATTAAAAATGGGTGAATTTTTATTAGGTGATAAACCTTAATAAGAAAACGGCGGTTCCTTATTATAAATTTATTTATCAATTATTAGGTTAAACCGGTGCTTTTATATGAGTCCCGGACTTCGATTCCCGACTGGGTCTCTAAATGCAATTCATTGATTATAATTAAGGTGATGTGGAGCGCTTTTTTGCCAGCGCGTGCTCATGTGACGGCTGGTTTATTTTATTAAAATTTTAGAGTGCCTCTTTAGCGCACGTAGCGCGTGCTAAGTGAACGGCTGGTTGATTTTAATTTTTTTTTAAAAAATGTGTGTTTAGCGCGAATGCGCGTGGAAACGGTGGGTGAATTAAAGGGTTTATTTTAACAATTAATTGTGATTAAGGGGGAAAATAAATAAATAAATAACAGAAAATAAATACCTGGAAGGGTGTGTATGAAATGCAAGAATGCGCACGGAAGAGTCCCAGTAAAGGAAAAGCAAAAAGCACTGATGAAACAACAAACAACACCTTAGCAGATGTGTTAATTTGATTTATGTTGGTTTTTTTATTTTTATTTATTTTATTTTATTTTTAGTTGTAAATTTTTTTTATGTTGGAATAAATGGAAAATGAGCAAGGGAGGTGAGGGGAATTTTTTAAAATGTTTTCAGAATTTTTTACAATTTTTTAAATGATTTTTCCATAGTTTTTGGCAATTTATGGGTAATTTTAGGAAATATGGATTTTTCTAAAATTAGAGGAAAGGCAATTCCTAGCAGACAATGGTCCAAAAATTGGCAAAAGACAGAAGGAATTTTTAGAAATTTTTTGAAATTTTTTTAGGGAAAAATTAATGTTGTGATTAATTAAGTCACATTAATCACATTAGTCACTTAAGTCACTTAAGTCAGTTAAGTCACATTAGTCAGGTAAGTTAAGCTAATCAGTTAAGTCTACACTACCTAAGTCAGTTAGGTTAAGTCTACCTAAGTCAGTTAGGTTAGTGTTTAACTAGGTTAGTTAAGTTAATGTTTAATAGATTAGTTAAGTGTTAATTAGGTTAGTTAGGTGTTAATTAGGTTAGTTAGGAACCTGAGGAGGAGGTGGGGTAGGAGGTGGAGGGTGGAGGGAGGCGACAAGAGGTGGAGGCGGCGCCGGCGGCAACCAGGCGGAGCGGCGACGAGGGCGCGGCGACGGCGGTCAGTAGGCGGCGGACGCGCGGGTGGCGACGAGGAGGCGCAAGGGGGCGCTCTCGGCGGCGAGGGAGGACCGGACGGCGACGGCGCGGGCAACCAGAGGACGAGAAGGAGGAGGTGGTCGACGGCGGTGGCTGCAGGGAGGAGGCGGAGACGGGCTGGAGGGGTAGGGAGGAAGGCGCAGAGGAAGGAGGAGGGCGCGGGCTGGAAGAGGAGGGAGGAGCAGGCGGAGTCGCTGGGGGAAAGGAGTGGGGGCTGCTGCGGGGGGCGAAGGGAGTAGAAGACGTGGTGGGCAGGAGGAAGAGAAGAAGGCGGGGTTGGAAGGAGGAGAAGAAGAAGGCGGGGTTGGAGGGAGGAGAACGCAGGCAGGGAGGGTGTCGGGAGGGAGGAGAGAGAAGGAGAGGAGGTGGAGATGGAGGGAGAAGAGGGAGGAGGGAGAGGGAGGAGGAGAAGGGAGATGGAGAGGGCGTCGTCGGGAGGGAAGAGAGAAGGAGGGAGAGGGAGAAGAAGTGGAGAGAGAAGGAGCAGGCGTGGGGGTACGCAGAGAAGGAGAGAGAAAGAAAGGGAGAGTGGGGGAAGGCAGTTAGGATTCGGGGGGGGGAAGGGTGTCCGTTGGGCACATGGGTGGGGTAAAAAATTTGTTTATTTTTTTTCATCTCTTTTTTTTTTTTTAAAGGAGGTAAGGGCAATGGGCGGGGGGAAAGGGTGGATGGGCAGGGACAATGGCGGACGTATCCCCGTCCCGCGCACGTGCGCGGGGCGGGGTAAAAAAATTTGCCGTGACGGGATTGAAACGACGCTGGGATGACGGTACGGGTTACGCGGACACGACCGGGGCGCGTGGAGACGCGTAAAATCGAAAACGGGCGCGTTCACGCGCAAAACGGGCGCGCGAATAAACGTAAAAATAAAGAAAAATTAATAACTCCCAATCCGGACGTCAAAACGAAATATCGTAAAAACGAAAAGTGGGCAGGACGACAGGGGGGAAACAAGGAAAATACGGAACGGGGGTTCCGGGAAGAGTAAAGGGTAGTTACGTGCAAAAAACACAAAAAACCAACCAAAAACGCAATTTAAAAATTAATATCGAAAGATCAGTGCATCGGAATGAAGTGCAGCAAAAAGGAAAACTAGGCAGAAAGATGTGCCCGACAATCCTATCATGTCAAAACATAATTCCGACTAAGATAAGATGCGTTCACATGGGAAAAACCCAAAAAACAAACCCGAAAAGGGGATCGGAAATTAATATCGGACAAACCGTTCATCGGAATGACATGCAGTAAGAAGGAAAAAGGTCCGCAAGGAGGAGTGGCACAGGATTATCACGTTAAACCGCAGTTCCGGCGGAAGTAGAAGGGGTTCATATGTGAAAAACTCCAAAAAGACTCCCGAAAAGTCATTTAAAATTTAATAAGTAAAAATCCGAAAGTCGAAAAAGGGTGGAGGAAAAAGGAAAAAGGTAGGGGAAGGCACAGCGGACACGGCTGGCAAATCAAATTGGAATTCCGATGCAAACAGAGCAGGTTCACATGGAAAGATGTCAAAAATACGCACGAAAAAGTCTTAAAAACCCGGAAAATTAATAACGGACAAACCATGTATCGGAATGATGCGGAATAAAAAGGAAAAATGTCAGGGGAAAAGCGTTGGTCAGGGCTATGACATCAAATCACGGTTCCGAAGCAAGAAAAGCGCGTTCACATGGAAAACCGACGAAATTGCGCAAAATGCTTCAAAAATTAATAACTCAAAAACCGTGCACCGGAATAGGGGTAGGTAAAAAGGAAAAATGGTCAGTTCAACGGGAGAAATAGGGCTATGAGGTTGGATTTGGATTTAAGTGAACGTAGGGTGCATTCACATAGCAGGACCTCAAAATCAGGGAATGAAGGAAAACTGCAAGGGAACAGCCCCAAGGGTGGGTGGAACATAACCGGGCGGGTGGGAAGGGACCCCAGGAGGGTAAAAGCAAGGCAAGGCATTCATGCATGAGCAGGGTAAGGCATATGCAAATGGGTATGCAATGTAGACGCGCAGGGACGCGTCCCCACACTTAAGACCTTAACGGATAGGGTTAACCGAACAACAGGAACCTAGGACCACGCCACAGACCATCCACTAACTTCCCCACACTTAAAACATGAACATCACTAAGAAACAGAAGTTGTAGGGTTAGAAAAACTTGGCCCGTTTCGTCAAGAATCAAGGTTGAGGGTCAACGGCACGTCCATGGTTGTTGTCGGCGCTGGAGGAACCAAGGCATCTTCTCGGCACACGTTCGTCATGGCAGGGACCACGCCGCAGCACCCAGGGAGGTAGCTGATGGAAGGAATCGCAGGAAATTCGTCGATGATGAGGGATATTGCACTCAACTCACAGTCACTCAATTGGAATGAAAGAACAGTCACTCGCCCCATGACTAATATCACTCGAGGAAGCATGATTAAAACCCATATCTCATACCCGGTTGAGGAATCGACAAGGGGGAAATAGTGCAGAAGGAGTATGCCAGGGTGCACAGTTGATGGTGCATTAGTGCATCCAACCCATCTGGCATAAGTGCAAGGAGGAAGGCAAGGGAGCCTTACAGTGCAGTGTACAGAACAGGGTGATGTGTCTTGTGTTGATGGTAAAAACCCATCCCGTGGGTGCATAGGAAAATGGGAACATACCTGACTCCAAGTGTCGTAACGTCCCTCAATCTCACCTCTCGGTAATTGATTGAAGAAACTCCAGTCACACTCAACCCACCCTCTGTCTCACTCTCTGTTGATAGATACAAGAGGGCAGCCTTTTCCTGAAACCCATTGATGTAAACCTCACAGTCACTTGTGCAAAGGGTGTATGCCTTGTGCGCATTTGATGGTGCAACTGTGCATCCCGCCCTGTGCCGGCATACAGTGCGAGAAGGAAGGCAAGGGAGCCTTATAGTGCAATGCACAGAACAAATTGTGCTTTGTGCTTTGAGAGGCCCATCCCGTGCGTGCAACACTTCATTCACACTTCTCACCTCTCATTCGATTTGAAGGGAAAAGACTGGTCTCTCGCCCCACCCTCTGTCTCACTCTCTGCTGATAGATACAAGAGGGCAGCCTTACTCACTTCCCCATCCGGTTAGGATGAAAGCTCACATCACTCAAGGGGTTGTCGATGAAGATCGCGTCATCAGTTGTTGAAGAGGCGTACCCAGGGAGGTAGCCATCAAATTCGAACATTGTGTTGGATAGGAAGATGTCGTTTGCTAGAGGACAGTTAGTCACTTTGCAAAGAGACCCATGACACAGCGTACCAAGGGAGGCAGCTTCGGAATTGGATCCGAGGGATATCAATCAATGAATCCACTTTCTGGACTGCTGGGTGTTACCACCTTTTGCCACAGCCAGCTTCTCGCCCAAGGGTGTTTATCACCTTTTCTTGGAACGAGGCCTGCTATGACAGGGAATTTCTTCCTTTTCTCTCATAACAGATTTGTTTATTTGTTTTTTTTTCTTTGTCTTCTTTGTTTTTTTTTCTTTTTCTTCTTTTCTTTTTTCCCTATCCCCGAGGGTGTTTCCACCTTTTCTCGAAGAATAGGTCGGCATGACAGGGACCTAAGTCCTTTTCTCCCATGACCGATATATTTTGTTTTTTTTTTTCTTTTGTCTTTCTTTTTCTTTTCTTTTCTTTTCTTTTTTTCAATATTGAGCAAGGGAATGATAGAACTACCATTTGTCAGAACCCACCTCGCCACTGTCGCTGGTGGAAAATAGAGGATAAGAGATCAAGGTTGGAAGGGGGTTTGGAGGGGACAGAGGGTTGCGTCCACCTCATCAGAAGTGGCTGAAGAATGGCTATCAAAAGTAGCATCATAACAAGTACAATGCCGCGCCAACGAGGGAAAGGATCAAGTGACCGTAATTGTCAAGATCCCCAAGGAGGGAAGTACTTCTTCAGGCGATATCCATTAATCAGAAAGGGATCATCAAAGGCATCAACGGTCTGTACTTGGACAGAACCATTAGGGTTAACTGCAAGTACCTTATAGGGGCCCATCCACCGCTGTTGGAGCTTGCCAGGAAACTTGCCAAAGCGTGAATCATAGGCTAGGACCAAATCACCTTCTTTGAACTCCTTGTGCTTGATGAAGCTGTCATGGTAAGCCTTACGTCGAGCTTGCGTGGCTTCCATGCACTGTAGAGCCATCCGACGAATTTCGTCCAAACATTCCAAGTGCAGGAGACGGCGTTGCAGTGAATCGTCATCCCCCAAACGCTCTTTGATCGCCACTCTCAAAGAGGGTAGTTCTAGTTCAACAGGAAAAACTGCTTCTGTACCATACACCAGCTGGAAGGGTGTCTGTCCCGTTGCTGCTTTATGGGAGGTTCTGTACGCCCAGAGGGCCTCTGTAAGTCGATCATCCCAATCACGACGATGTGCGGCAATTGTTCTTGTCAGAATCGAGCAGAGGATGCGATTGGTGACTTCGACTTGGCCGTTGGCTCTGGGGTAATAAGGAGTGGACTTGCGATGGCGGATCTTATACAACTCTGTCAACTCTTCCATGACTTTGTTAAGGAAATGAGTGCCTCTGTCACTTACCAGCTCTAAGGGACTGCCAAAACGGGTGATGATATTCTCGTACATGAACAGGGCCACACTGTTACCATCGTCCCGCTTTAGGGCTTTAGCTTCACACCACTTTGTGACATAATCTGTACATACGAGGATGTATCGGTTCTGTTTCCTTCTGGTAGGAGGATCGATTGGACCTACGAAGTCAATGCCCCACTTCTCAAACGGCTTCAAAGGAAGGATAGGTTGCAATGGCATGGCACTTGTCTTCGTGGGTTTCCCCATTCTTTGACAAGCATCACATCTTTTACAGTAATCATAGGCATCCTTATGGATGGTAGGCCACCAATATCCTGCTAGCAGAGCCTTCCTGGCTGTAGCTTCTCCTGCAAAGTGACCTCCACATGGCTCGTCGTGGCAAGCCTTCAAAACAATCCCAATCTCTTCTCCTGCAACACATCTTCTGAGTACTTCATCTTTGCCTTTCTTGTACAGTGCACCACCTAGCAGGGTGTATGGGGCTGATTCTAGCATAAGCTTCTTCCTTTCCCGACTAGAAATACCAGGAGGGTATTGTTGGGTTGCCAGCAGATTGGCAATGTCTGCATACCACGGAGTTACAGTTTCTACCAAGAATAGGGAAGCATCAGGGAGGTCTGGATCATCCTGCTCCTCGTCTGCAGTTTGTGGGATACGTGACAGATGATCAGCCAGAACATGGGAACGACTAGGCTTAGTAATCACCTCAAAGTCAAACTCCTGGAATAAAAGGAGCCATCTCATCATTCGTCCTTTCACATCTGCTTTGTTCATCAAGAAGGACAGGACCTCATGATCCACATAAAATTTAAAGTGAGTAGATAGGAGGTAATGGCGAAACTTCTCCAGGGCAAACACCATTGCCAAGCACTCCAGCTCTGTCACTGTATAGTTTCGTTCCCTATCAGTGACTTTTCGGCTTGCATAATAGATCGGTTGATCCAGCTTCGAGGAGCCCTTTTGGCAGAGGACTGCGCCTAAGCCTTCAATTGACGCATCAGTGTGTACGTGGAACTCTTTCGTCCAATCAGGAGGTTGCAGAATGGGTGCCTCTATCAGACACTGCTTCAGAGTGTGGAAGGCTTTGTCACATTCTTCTGTCCAAGTAAACTCTGCATCTTTCCTCAG
Source organism: Lygodium microphyllum (assembly GCF_053477565.2). Taxonomy (NCBI): domain Eukaryota; kingdom Viridiplantae; phylum Streptophyta; class Polypodiopsida; order Schizaeales; family Lygodiaceae; genus Lygodium; species Lygodium microphyllum. The sequence goes on along the minus strand of NC_141135.1, from coordinate 200,629,820 downwards.
GAGCTTGTGCAAGGAAGTTGCCTTTGTCGCAAAATGGGCTATGAACCTTCTGTAGTAACCCACATGGCCTAGGAATCCTCTCAACTGTTTGAGGTTGGTGGGTGCTTGCAGAGCTGAGATCTTTTCGATCTTTGCAGGGTCTGTTGATATCCCTTGTGCTGAGACAATGTGGCCCAACAGAACTCCAGAAGAAACCCCAAAGATGCATTTGTCGGGGTTGAGGGAAATCCCATACTCCCGGCATCGGTCAAAGCATTGTTCCAGATGTCCCCAGTGTTCACTGATCAAACTATAGACACAGAAGTCATCCAAATATACCTCAATAAAGTCATGCAGATGATTTTGAAATGCAGCCATCATGACTCGTTGGAAAGTAGCAGGGGCATTGCAGAGCCCAAATGGCATCACTCGGTAAGCATAGGTCCCCCATTCTGTGGTGAAGGTTGTTTTGGACTGGTCTTCTTCTGCGATCTGCACTTGGTTGTATCCGCTGAATCCATCCAGAAGAGAATAAAGTTCATGTCCTGCCACTGTGTCCAACAGTTGGTCTGTGAAAGGGATAGGAAAGTGATCCTTCTTGGTCTTGGAATTAAGTTTCCGAAAATCCACACATATTCGCAATTTGCCATTCTTCTTGGGTACAACCACGATGGGTGAAACCCATTCACTGTTTGCCACTGGATAGATGAACTCGGCTTCCAGAAGCTTCAGCAGCTCCGCTTTCACCAATGTGGAATAATTCGGGTTCATTCGCCTCTGTCGTTGCCGTACTGGCTTGGCATCAGGCTCCAAGTCAATATGATGTTGACATATTGTGGGATCAATCCCCTTTAGGTCTTTGTAAGACCATGCAAACACGTCCAAATTTTCTTTCAACAAGTTGTACAAGGTTGACAACTCCTCTTCTGGGAGACTGCTACCCACCTTCAAGTGACGTTCAGTGCCTTCTGAATCCACAAAGGTTAACTGCCTTTCACCTTCTACTTCACGGATGAAGGTCCCGCGGACTGCTTCTGGGTACAGATCCGACTCCTTCAAGAGAGTGATGTCCTCTTCTGACGTCCCACTAGAACCAACTTCTTCTTTTGGTGGGGACTTAGGTTGCTCCTTAAGACGTTGGAATGGGATAAGAGTCGTTTCGGGTTTGGTTTCAAGAGTAATTACCTCTTGGCTTGAAGACTCCTCTTCTGATGATACATCCAGGAACGTCACATAACAGGGACCCTCTGATGTCTGTTGGGTTGGTTGGATTGGTGCTTGTTGGTACGGTGCATCATCATCATCTTTCTTTGGCGAGGATAGGTTAGGACGGCAGGAGCCACACTTAAAAGACGGCTTGCTCTTCTTTATCCATTTCTTATAATGGTTTTGCATATGAGAAGATACATTTACCAAACCAAATGGTACCATTGCCATTCTGTCCCATAGCATGAGCTCATCGGCTTCTGATGCTTCTGGAACTTCTTCCCCAACTGTATCCTCTTCAGGTGGAATAGACCCTTCCATTTTACTTTCATAATCTTCTTCGTCCATATCATATCCATCCTCGTCTGTCTCTGTCTCTGCTTCTGCTTCTGCTTCTGTCTCTGCTTCTGCTTCTGCTTCTGCTTCTGTCTCTGTAGGAGCTCTGTAACAGAAGAACAGATTCTCCGTTTCCTCTCCTGCCTCTGTCTCTGCTTCTGCTTCTGCTGTGACCATGTAACAGGGAGAGCAGTACATCCATGCTTCTATCTCACTGTCAGAAGTGATTTCCGAAGTCATTTCTGGTTCAGGCAAGAAGTATTCACCCATTGATAATGGCTTTGCATCTTTTGGAAGTCGGCTTACAGTATCCACTGTTAAAGAATGTGCCATTGTTTTCTTGGGAAGGATTTGTTTGACAGCATCTTCGTCTGCTGACGTTCCATCTGTAGCCTCGTTAGGGGAATCAGAAGATAATTCCAAGGAGGTGGAGCCATGTCCTTTTTGAGAACCATACAGTTTTAGCACCACTTTGTTGGGTCCTCTGCCCAAGGTCAAGGTTCCTTTGAACCAATCCGTCCTTGCTCGGGCTTCAAAAAGCCATGGTCTACCTAGTAACAGGGGATAGGATGTGCCATAAGAGTTTGGCTTCACCACTAAATAGGTCAGCCAATAATCTTTTCCAGCCACCGTAGTCTTTACATAGGGAAGAATGCCCAAAGGCTTGATTCTACTCTGATCCGCCAGTCTGATGAGCCATTGGGTTGGTTGCACACCTTGTAGGCCTAGATCCTTCATCGTCACATCCGTCATAATGTTCACTGATGAACCACCATCAATCAGTGCATTTGCAATGAAGCAGCCTTCTATCCACACGCCAGTCTCTGGAGTTCCTGGATCTAGGAAAGCATTAGCCACATCCACTTCTTTTACAGGCTTTGGAGCCTTGTTGGACTGTGTTGCTATTGAGGAAGCAATCCTTAAACCCCGTCTTTTCGTCAGTATACTTTTGAATCTTTTCCGGCAACTGGGAGACAACATCAATAGTTGTCGGAATGTGAGGTTTGGTTTAAAGGTATCTAGATCTCGAACCAGATCGTATTCCTTAATAGGATCCACTGGCTTCTCTAATCGGTTAGGGAATGGGGCAACACCTATTTTCATTTTTCCTCTTCCTTCCATCAGAGGAATTACAGGAACTTCTTCTGCCACTTGTGGCACTTCCTCCTCTTCTGTCTCCTGGACCTCTGGTCCTGTCTCTGTAACTGTCTCTGTAACTCTCTGTGGCACTGTAGGGCTTTGTACGGCACTGTTAGGCTCTGTTCTGTTCTGTTCTTCCGGTGGAAGATTAAACTTTACTGTTCTGGCAGGAGGGTTATTTTCTTTCTGGATAGGTGGTTCCTTCTGCTTTGCACGCGTGATGGCAGCAACTTCCAATTCCACTAAATTGGAGGTAGGCTCTTGGGCCTTGGACGGACTATCAGTAGCACTGTTTTTCACTGGGGCTGGGCTTGGACAGTCTTTTGCAGTGTGGCCTTCTCCTTTGCATCGACTGCATAAGGGCTTGTAATCCACTGACCTTCGAGGATTTGGACAATTTGGTGAGATGTGTCCCTTTTCTCCGCATCTGTAGCACTCCACTTCTGATCTCTGACCACCGCCAGACTGTCTTCCTCTGTAACTTTGAGAAGGAAATCTTCTGGGTCCAAAATTAGGACCAAACTCTCTAGGCTTGGGTCCAATATCTTGTGTTGTCATTTTGGATTCCAGCAAGTTGAATCTTGCGTCTTCTTCCTTTCTTCTCCTATCATGCATCTCCTTCAGAGAGCAAATGTCCTCTGTATGGTTCTTCCGCAAACAGTAGGAACAGAAGGCCCCAGGAATAGTTGGTTTTCGTGTACATTCAGTGGCTAAATGGCCTGCTTGATGACACTTACCACACCAAGTATTTGACCGCATCACATCTCTTCCTGCTCCTGCAACGTTGGATATGCTAGCGGTGTTCACTTTCAGCGTCTGTAGTTGCTCTGTAATCACATCCATCAACTCCTTTTTGATGTTTGCAACTGAGTTGGATAAATAATCCTTCAAGCTTTCTCCTCCTGAGGCACTGGCAGGAGGGTTTTGAGGAGTTTCTGTAATCACTGCATAAACTGGTTGGCTGGTACAGAGGGGTCTCTGTTCTGGTTCTGATTCAGAGCTCCTGTTTGAACTGTTGGCTGTTGACTCCAGTTGGTAGGGTTCCACTGTTGCTGTTGATTTGTCATTGAGGAAATTGGTTGAGACCATGGTTGTTGTGGTTGAGCCATCATTTGAGGCATGGATTGTGGCCACTGTGGATTTGGTGCACTGTACGGTGATACCGGGGGCATCTGTTGGTAGGGGTAGGGAACAGTCCCTGGAACTGCATTTGGTGGATACATCATTCCTGGCATCAGAGGAGGTAGGACTCCTCTTCCTGTATTCATTGCTAGTCTAGCTTCCACTTCATCGTACAGTCTTGCACCTTCTGTTGCAGCTTGCAGTGTGGCTGGTCTTTGTAGCTCCACAAACTTACGGACTTCTGGTTGTAATCCTCTGAGAAACACTCCCTTCTGAATGCCATCGTCTAGATTATGGTTAGTCCATCTCTTCAGGATGGATTCCATTCGTGAGACATAGGCTTCCACTCTTTCTCCAGAGGACTGACTTAGGTTCATAAATTCCTCTCTCATCCGCTCTTCAAAACCTTCACGCCTGAATTTAGTGAGGAAGGCCAACTTCAGGTCGTCCCATGTGCCAAAAGTTCCTGCTGCTTGTCTCTCATACCACTGAAACGCCGCGCCCTTAAAAGTGGCGGGGAATATTGCTAACCAATGCTCAGGGGTTCTGGCATTGTTAGCCACACACGCTACCATAAACTCTGCTACATGAAGATCGGGGTCTTCATTGTACTCTCCCTTAAAAACTGGCAATGGGACTACATTCGCTGGTCTGTCATCAATATTTCCAGGACGGATCTGGCTTGGAAGTGGACCTCCAGCAGGAGGAGGAAGGGCTTGATGTGCCATTGGGACTTCTGTAAAGAGTTCCGCAAGGGCGTCCAAGGCGGCTTCTGCTGCGAGCTCGCTCTCAGCTTTGATTCTTGCTTTCTCTCTTCTCACGTACCTCTGGACTCGTTCCAACGCTTGCCTTTTTATTGCGTCATTCATCAGGGGTTGACTCCACTATGTTGTTAGTGCTCCACAGAGGGTTAACAGAAGGCTTCAGTCTCTGGAGGACTCTCTTGCCAACATTTCTTCTACTTCTTTCTTTTCAATGTCCCTGAATTCTGCTTTCATGCCACTGCACAGAGGAAGGTATTCGGTTCTGAAGGTGTCAAAATGCATACGTCTGAGCATGGTGGTAGTGCCATCATCATAGTAATGCCAGCTTCTGATGGTTTCAATAGTGTATGTTGTGAAAAACACTCTGTCTACCAACTTCCAGTGGGTTGCTAATTGAACAAACAGAAGATTATCAGTACACCAAGCATCCCATGTATCTTGCTGTTGAGCGTCCACGAACAAATTCCAACTCTTTTCCTTCTTGTCTTTGTGAACCTCTACAGACCAAGACTCCTGAAGCTTCTTCACAATCTCCCACTTGATGTTGTCTGGAAACTTCTCAATGAATGCCAAATCTTCCATGGATGTTCATTCTCTCTGTTTCTGTTCTTCAGTTTGTTTCCAAACAGTTTGCCACCAAGATGCAAGTTTCTGTTGCTTCAATAGGAAGAGGAAACTGTCCACCACATAGAGCATGCATCATGATGGTGATGTGTTTCCGCCATTGTGGGATGAACTTCTTGTGGAAAGTGGCTTTGATTATGAGGAATTCCAACTCTTCAATGGAAGAAGAAATTTTACAAACATCCATTGAATTCTTCTCTTCTTGGCAATGCCAATTCCTTCATTTTCAGCCTCTTTTTGGTGCTTGTTAATGGCAAGTTTCCCCGGCTGCGCACCAAAAACATGGAGCCCCGAGAGGAACACCAAGGAAAAGGGAATTCTCTTGCAAGAAAATCTATCTTGTAACATCAACAAGCTTGTTTATCATATTTTATATGATCACAATGAAGAAAAGAACACCAGGCACAACAAATCTTCATGCAGCATCATGTAAATCTCCCACGGTTTTAATAGAATCAACCATATTCTTCAATATCTTCACAAAATCCATCAATATAACAAAGAAAACAAAGAAGTACACCATCTTAGAATGGAAATACATCACATAGTATTCATCTTCAATATCTTCATAGTCTTCTCTCTCAATCTCTCATATACAATCACTCTGTTTCTGTAGAATTGGCTATCTCTGACTCTCTCTATCACACTCCATCAATAATACATCATATCCTCACTACAATCTCTCAAAAATTACTCTCAATAATCACTCTTAGGTCGTGGATACCCCTCCCAAGAGGTATGTCTAATATGAAAGGTCACCAGAGCCACTACAGTGTCTCTTCATAGCTCACTACTGTCACTTCACTCTAGTCTTCACTTGAGTCTTCAACAGCTACTTCTTCCACTTCCTTCAGCTCTTTTGCACTTGTATTCACCTCTTTCCAAGGCTAGAAAACTTTCCTCAAAGTCACACATACATTCCACAGAACACTTACAGAACAGTCTACAGAACAGTACCAGCACAGTTACAGTACAGAAACAGAACAGAAACAGAACAGAAGCAGAAGCTCTACAGAAGACCTACAGAAGGTTACAGAAGGTCATCAAAACCACATAACTTATACTCAACCCATTCCAAACTCTCACAAACCATTCAATAAGCTTTCACAATATCTCATTCTTCATCAATCAATACTCCATCCCTCCTTACAGAAGACAATCAGAACAAAACAGACCAAAACAGAACAAAACAGAAGGTATACAGAACCATTCAGAACCTATCAGAACATCACAGAAACATCATGAACTTCCAAAACACAATCAATATCATCCAAAACACTCTCAATCCACTTCCAAACCAATCAATCATCTCATAAAATCAACCATTCAGCTCTCAAAAACAACAAAAATCAGCCAAAAAACAAGTCATTTCAACACTCAACAAGAGCAGTTTGAGTAAGTCTATGAGGCTAACGGCCTCACAGATCTTGTCCAACGTTTACAAGCCTCCGGTCTTTGCCTAGGCGATAAGGGTAGGACATGGTACACTAGCTTAGATGCGGATCAACGGAATAACTTCAACAACCTCAAGGATCTCTTCCTCAAGAGGTTCTCCGAGGTTGGGTATTTTGACAACCTCATAGTATGACCAATGAACATCAGGAAAAAGGACAATGAGGATATTAGGGATTATGTTACCCACATGCAAAGTCTCTTTAAGAGAATCCCATTTGATGAACGACCCAACAAAAGAGCAGTCTCCACAGTGTTTATAAATGAAATTTATAATAAGAAACTCTACAAGGCCTTAGCAAGTAACTCAAGCTTGCAGAGAGATGCACTAGCTAGGGTCTTCAAAGAGGGCATATGAGTGGAAGACCAACTCAAAGAGAGAAGTTCTAGGATCTCAAACTAAGATAATGGAAATTCCAGATCATCAAAAAAGGCCACAACACCTCTAGCGAATGGTCAATACCAAGCACCCAAGACAAAGGGAAAAGCGTTGACCAGAGCCAAGAGTTAGCAGAGATGAAATTGGAGCTAGCTAGGTTGCAGGAGATGGTGAGGATACCTACATGCCAACATGTCCAATGTGTGCATTGCAATGGAAACCATCTGTGGGAGCTTTCGCTCAACCGCCAAGACCCACGGACCGCTTATTGTTTCAAGCGTTCCAAGCAAGCTGTAATGGCTATCTCTCACCTAGCCGACGCGCCGTCGATCCTACGAGTGTAGTGAGCTTACCTTAGTGCTAATATGAGTTGCCTCCTCTCTCCCACACACCGGTAGCTCCATGATCCTAGATGCTAGCTCAAACATCCTCAAGCCTCCTCCACGTCCAAGCTCCATCCTCCATAGCCGCGCACGCAAGAAGAGAGAAGGGAAGGGAAGAAGAGAAGAGGAGATGGTGAAGAGCTTCACCCTCTTGATCCCTCACTCTCACACACACTCACTCCCTCACGCTCTCACACTCCCTCTCTCAAGAGCACACACAAGCAAGAAGGTGAGAAGGAGGGAAGAAGAAGAAGACCCCTTTTGCCACACACCAAAGAATGATCTCTTATTCACTTTTTGAACTTTATATATACAAACCCTAAAATCCCATGGGCACCCATCCCTTTTTTTACATGACTGGCCATTGTGGTAAGGTCCTTTTTCCATTTTCCTCTTTTAGCTCCATGCCTCTAGCCTACACCCGTCTAATATTTTACAATGGGCACAGGAGGGAGCCTGGCACTCTTTTACAAGGATTCTCCGAGTTTTTCGAGGCGCCTTTTCTTTTAAGGTTGCACTTTTTGCCCCGGTTCATTTTTAGAGGCCGCTTGTGTGTCTTTGCTTTTTCTTCATCTTCCTTTGCCTTTTCTCCATTTTTTGCCATCTTGACTTCGCCATCTTGACTTGGGGTTAACAATACCCCCCTCCTAGATGGGTGCCAGTCCCATGGCATTTTTGGTGTGGGTGTAAGGGTGAGGGCCACATGTAGACTCAGGAGTTTGTGGAAGCTCAAGAACGAGGTTCGTCGGAGTAGGTCAGTGGATTGCATGGGTAGATGAGGGCCTCCGATGTTGGTGGTTGGGTATTTGTGGTGTACCCAAAGAAGAAGGTGCGGTGCTCTACCTAGGGGGGGTGCGGTCCGCAACGTGTTGGTGCAATGTGCTCGTGCTAGTGAAATGGAGAAGTGGGTCTAACCACAGGTGAACCCGGGTAATGTCCCACACTTGAGGACCCCATTTGTGCCAAGGGGGTGATGCCAGTGGCTTAGGGTGACAAGTCGAACCATAGGTGAGTGTTACCTCCCTAGGTGTGTCCTGTCGTTGATGTGCCCTAAGCGTGACGTGGGGAATCAAAAAGGGCTAGGGGTTTAGGAGTGGAGCCAGCCGACCAAGGTCACTAGACACGCCTAACTTAAGGATCCCTAGGTGCAGTGATTGTGCATTTTTTTTTTGCCACAATTCGGGATAGTATTACATGAGGAGTAGGACAGCCAAGTCTAATTTTCGTCGTCGGAATGAGGGGGGAGGGCGGGTGGATGGATTTGCATAAAAATTGATGGCTCTGCATGTACCCTTTCAGGTTCATGTGGACATGGAGAGAGGTGGTGGATAGAAAGGGGTGATTGCACCTAGTGAATTGGTTGTCGCTCATATCCTCTAGGAGCACTAGGCAAATGAAGGTAGTAGGCTAGCCCTCATCATTAAGCGGGTCATAGCACAACTATCAATAGCGTTAGGGTCAAAAAAGAGGGGAGGCAAGCCACTTTCTTGCGGTTCCGAATCTTGCTTAAGTAGGAGTTTAAGGAGCCTAAGATAATTACATGTGGTTATGAATGCGGGATCTGGGCAGGAGGAGAACTCAGCAAGGAACCGCGTCATGGAGGCAGGCAGGCTTCCTAGATCAAAAAGTAGAGCATTCTCAAAGGAAGTGGCGTTGGCATTGTAAATGACGGGGAAGTCGTGCCTCCCATGGAGGGTGGAGACAAAATCCACGCCTACCCTACGGGGATACGCCATAAACGTGGGGTCATTCCGCTCATAGGGTAGGGTGTTACAAAAAGCCATCCAGGAGAGCATTTGGTATTACATATTCGGCTCCTCTAGAGGGGTTGGCACTCATAGCCCCTTATCGTGTGTGTGGCACTTCGTATATTTTATCTTGCCAAAATTCGGCCTCTTCCGTGCCCCACAAAGTGGGGGTTTTTGCCCTATCCTCCAGCCATCTTTGGCCTAGTCGGCTACCAGCCGCGATCACCTCCTCCATCGCCTTGATCGGCAGGACCCTTCTCAGGCTATCAGGCATAAGGAAACTGAAGGAGAAAGGGTCCTTTTCCATTTCTTGTCGTTCCCAGACCACTAGTTCTGCGTGGAATTGCATTGGTAGGTCTTCGGGCATGGTGGGAGGGGAGCGGATGGCTGCACGACTGGCTTGGCCTGCAGCCGTTTTCTGGCCTCTTCCACAAGCTTTTTCCGCCACTCCTTAAGGATGGCCTGTCTATCCAGGGGCGTGTCCAGTTGTTGCTGATCTTATTCTGCGGCGAGGAGGGCTGCGTTATTACATCTTCTCTGAATCTATTCATGTCGATTTCGAATTCGACTTCCTCCCCCTGCCGGTTTTCTTGTAGTGCTCTTTCCTCAAAGCTGAGCGCATCTGCCTCCTGGGGGGTTAGACCGGCCAGTAGTAGATACTTTCGCTGCTCCTCTAGGCCCAGCCTTACCTCTGCAGGTTCGGGTGGCATTTGCAGCCCCACATGCAGGGCTCTGCGTGCGATGCTTCTTCTTCACCACCTCCCACAACTCTGTTCCCTTTGGTTGAGTTGTATCCAGCAGCACATTGAGAAAGGCTTGTTGTTGGGCGGTGAAGGCTGTCAGGGCGGCGTCCGCTTTGCTCTCTGCCAAGACTTTTTCCTTTTTCACCAAGGCGAGGCACCACGCCAGTGCCTTCACACGTGCCTCATTCTGTGTAGCCCATTCCTCGGCACTTTTGCTCATTCCTTCCATGCTCTCCCCCTGCTTTTGAGCTAGGGTTACGAGCTTTTGCTCCTGGGCCCTGAGCTCTTTGCTCATGTTGTCTTGTTCTTTCTTCCCGAGACGTAGCTGATTGGTCATAGACTCGATCTTCTTTCGTTGTTTCTCCCTCTCTTGGCTCCTCTCCTCTTCCTTGGCGTTCAGCTCCTTCATCATCTGCTCAATGGTGGCGGTATTTGACTCCAGTTCCTTATACTTTGACTCCAGTTCCTTATATTGCATCAGGAGGAGCTTGTACTCCCGCTGCATCTGCACGAGTTCCTGATTCTCGTCCTCCAACCGCTACTTGTAACTTTCTTCCTTATCCTCTTTGGCTTTTAACTCTTGCTTGAGTTCGAATATTTGGTGTTGCTACGTGGCGACGATGCGCGTTTTTTCCAATTGGAAAGCCGCCACTGACTCTTTTTCTGTCATCAACTCAGCCACAGCCATCCTTTTCTCCTCCTTCGCTCTCTCCAGTTGGGAGAGCAGCTCAGCGACGTATTCATCGCAACTAGCTAGTGGCGTCATTGTTGCGTGGGTGGGGGTGGTTGAGGCCTCCACGCGTGGGCGCTTTTGATCCTGCCTTGATTCAACATCTGCAGCTGGCCTTTTTTGGTCCCGTGGTCATAGTTTCCGTGCTTTTCCCTTGGGCCATTTCCTTGCTGATGAAGTATTGCATCCAGGCCACCAGGTTGGACACTTCCAAGCTAGTGGGGATGCTAGGGGTGGGCGTAGTGGGTTCAGCGGGGGGTGCCATGAGGGTGGGGATGGGATGCAGGGGTGCTTTGTCTTTTCCTTCTGGAACTGCGGGGGGTGCCTCTCTTCCCTGGGCTGATTCCAGGCTTCTGGGTCATCTACCCTACACTGCTGCTCGATGGACCGGCGTGTAGCTTCGGCCAGGTCCTCCTCCTCTTTTCTTCTTAACTCCTCGTCCTCCTCCGCGACTCTTCTTTTCCTTTCCTCCTTGGCCTTTTTGCATTCTTCCTCTAGTTTTTCTTTTTCCTCCGGCTCTTCTTTTCTTCTCCTTTCAGCTTCTCGCTTGGATGCCTTTTTAGCCTGCTTGACTTGTTCCATTGTCTCTTCTTCTTCCTGTTTCCTCTTCCTTTCTCTCTCCTCTGCCTCCTTGAGGGATTCTCATTTCACTTTCTCCAAGTCCTCCCTCTCCTTTCTACGGCCTTCATCCTGTTTCTTCTTCTTCTGCGCTACTTTTTTCTTAGTCTCCTTAACCTGCTTTTTGCTCTTCTGCTCTTCCCCTTCTTCCTCTGTCTCCGTCCTATCGCTAGACCTGTCCTGGTGTTGATGGGGCCGTGATCGGTCGGGTGTTTCTCCCTCTCTCTCTCTTCTACTTCCTTTATGGCCTCCTGGATAACCGTCGTTAAAATGCCCCCGTATGCGATGAATGAGGCTTTGGAGGAAGCCCTTTTTCTTTCTGCGGCCTTCGACATCGGTGATTCTCCTCCTGCTGGCAGGCTTCCTAAGGCTAGCACTCGCGCTGCCTAATCGATAGTCTTGCGCACGTAGCCATTCCACTCAACTTCGTGCAGGGTACGCTGATCCGGTGCATCAGCGCATTATAGCGCTGGCTGGAGAAGAGCGCATGTACGAGCTTCGCCTATAGCATGGTCTCTACACTAAGGATGTCCTGGATACTGATGCCATCGTTCGTCAGCACATCCTCCTTTCTCATCCCCAGCATGGCATACACGTCCCTCTTTTGCTTCTTTTCCACCTTCAGTTCCAGCCCCAGTGCCTTCTCCACCAAGGCCGAGGTTAGATGGACCAGCACCTACTTAGCATTTTGTCCTCTCCCCACTGTGATAGTGCCACACTCTCTGTCGGGATTGTAGGACCTGAGAAATTCCACACAGCTCGTATGCTCAGGTTCTCGTGTGAAACTTTCTAGGTACTTTTTGAGGTTGCAGCTGTCCACGATGCTCCTGGCCACCTCTTTCTTGGCCACTAGTTCTTCCAAATTGTGGATAGTTTGGAATTTCAGCTGATTATAGGTGTGGTTCTCCAGGTTGATGTTGTACTGCGTTCTCTCTTTCTCTGTGAAGGGGAGTCGGTGGGCTCGGTCCTGCTGCGACATTTTTTGTTCCTGTCATAACCGTAATTTTTGTTAGTGCTTACGACATAGTAATCGCTAAAACAGAAAAAAAATTTATGCCTTTGAATGAACTCATTAAAGTCTAGTGCAGGTTCGCTTTTTAGACTTTGACTTTTTGCCTTTTAATTCAAAGTTTTTGTGCCCTCTTTTCTACCCCATCCGTTTTTCACAAGGTATGTCTATGTACTTCACTGGCTTTGATTAGCTTTATTACTTCTGATCCGATTCACCTTACCCCTCCCCTTTTAGTTTGAGAAGAATCATTCCTAGGATGAGGGTTAGAAGGTGTAGGTCTTTCAGCATGGATGGCTACTTGTGAAGGAGCCAAGTATAGAAATTGGGGTTGTATTCCAAATGGGCTTCGTGGTCCAAGTCGGAGGGTTTAATCCCCACTTGGGTGATGTATGTGAGAACATCAATCAGGAAGTCGCCCGAGTTGACTTGGCTAGCAATGTGTAACTCTTCTTCGGTCAACAAGCGGTCGAGGTAGGGGTGTCCCTTAATGTGGTCTTCTATAGGACGGCCCTGTAGCGTGGTTAACACTTGATATGATGTCGGCACGCCGTATGTGGGGTCGTACTCTGCCATTTTGATAGCGCGTCGCTGCTCGGCGTTGGTCATTACTCGGCATCCTTCAACCTCCCATTGCAGTCTAAGATCATACCAATGCCTTAAGAACTGGTATTTCGTCTCAGCAAGTTTTAACAACTCTGCTACTTCTTGGTCGGTGATGGCAGAGGTGATTCGTTGATCATATGATGCGATGAGGCATTGTTTGATTGCTTGCTCTTTTGAGATCTCACCACTAAGCAACTTAGCAGCAGAGGTAGGGGCTTTTGCAAATGCAAATTCAAATGTTTCCCAAGAACAAGGAATCATTTGAACTTCGGCTGCGAAGGATTCATCCAATAGCCCTAAGTCGAGGTGATCATAGCTCAGAGCTAGCGACACAAAAGTAGTGTCCAATCGTTTAATGCAATCCACCACATCATCCCATGTTTCCTCAGCTAAATCAGCTGCTAGTGAGAGAAAGGATTTCCTCTCGTAAGAGGGTTTAAGGCTTGCAGGTAGTTGGGTTTTGGTAGGACTTGAGCCTTTGACGACGGAGAGTTGCTATGGTAGGACTTCAGGAGCTTGCGATTGGGTCGCTGGGGTGGAGGCTAGATTAGCAACGGCCTCGAGTAATGGCCTATTGCTTTCAGGATGGATTTGGAAAGTCGGATCGTTTCTTGCTTGTGACGATGCTCGAGCTGGCGGTTGTTGATTAGTCCGACAGGCTTGGGCGATTCGCGTAGGTTTGCGCGTGGATGGACTCGACGGTTGCAGATCAGGGAAGCTCTGTGGCTTGTGGTTTCGAGGTCCTACAGTTTTTGGGATGATCGAGCTTGAGGTTGGCGTACAAGTGGTGCCTTTGGCCGTGTGGGCCTTAGGTATCCATAGCCAAGCATTGCCCTCATAGTAGCCTTGTGCGTGCAAGAGAGCCTTGGGGACCCATCTTTGACTGATTACACATCTATTCTTGTGACTGCATTTGGGCCTCCTAGGTTTAGAGTTTCTGGCCTTATGAGGGTAGGAGCATTGCTCCTAGGCGGCCGTTGCAGTTGTTTAGGCACCCATTGAAGGAGAGGCTGTGGGGCCTTAGCTTTAGCTTGTATGGGTTACGGGCGATGAGACTTGGGGAGTGGCGGCCGCACACTACCCCCCTCCTTAGAATTGCTTACAGGTGTTTCTATCGGTGGTGGCTGGGCGGCCCGTGATGAGGTTGCGCAGCCCTTGCTGAAAGCTGTAACAATGCGAACGTTGCCTATTGCTAGGTGGATGCGCTACGACACGTAGTCAACATTGCAATGGGTCTGCTTTTTGAAGGTGCGCCCCAGCAGTGACTCTGTGCCTACGTTTTTAGCATTTGGCAGCACGTAAAAAATCATTGGAACAGTCTCAGACTTGATAGAAACGGCTGCCTTACACTTACCGAGTAGTGCATAGGAATGAGCCCCATATGGGCTTAATTTTGCAGTGGTGGGTTGAAGTTGTGGCTGGCCAAGTTGAGTCCAATGATCGTAGGTCAGGATGTTGAAGTCTGCTCCCTCGTCGATCAAGGCGGTGAAAGCATATGTTTGTTTTGCCGTGATCGTGATACGAAGGTATGCGGGCTCTACAGCTTCCTCGTCCTCATCATCGATTTCAGTGATTGTGGCTACTCGCACCTTGACGGGCGGTTCTAACATCGGTGGTTCGTGCAAAGGATGCATAGGAGGATAGTACTTCTTGACACGGCTGCCATTGAAGAAGCCTATTCCTTCACCGTTTAGGGTCTCAAGTTCGACGTTGCCTGTTCGGCTGATTGCACGAACTTTGAATGGTCCAAGACCTCTAAATTTCATCTTTTGTTTATGCCCTTTAACTGAGTAGAGGAGCACTAAGTCACCCTGTTCGAACTCGCGCTACTTGACGTGCTTGTCAAACCAGCTCTTGTGTCGGGCTTTCTCACAGATCAGTGCATGGGTGGCAAGAAGACGAGTCTCTGAGAGACGTTCGAGCTCAACTAGTCGCTGCGTCCATGCCTCCTTCCCTTCCCATCGCTGTTGAAGCACTATTCTCAGGCTAGGAACGAAGAACTCTAACGGTAGAATCGCTTCTATCCCATACGTCGGCCTAAAGGGGGTTTGACCGATAGTCGTTTTATAAGCGGTTCGGTAAGCCCATAGAGCTGCCATTAACTTGTTGTCCCAGTCGCTCCGTGAAGCAAAGACAACCTTGGTTAGGACATTGATAAGAATCTTATTTGTTGATTTGGCCTGGCCATTTGCCTGAGGGTAGTATGGCGAGGATTTGCAATGGATGATAAGGAAGGTGGATAGGAGATGCGCGATCACTTCATTGATGAAGTGCGTGCCTTGGTCACTGACCAGTTCGATGGGGCAACCAAATCGTGAGATTACTTTCTCCCATAAGAACTTAGCCGTCATTCTAGCGTCATTTTTTCGTGTGGCTCGCGCTTCTGCCCACTTGGTGAGGTAATCCGTGGCCACAATGATGTACTTAGCCTGCAAATACTACGCCGCAGGACTAATGGGCCCAATGAAATCAATTCCCCATTTTTCGAAGGGTTACTGAGCAATAATCGGGGTTAATTCCATTCGATCTTTGCGAATTGGGACCTTCGTCCGCTGGCACTCGTCACAGTGCTTGACGAATCGTGTGGTGTCGCGAAAAAGTGTGGGCCACCATAGTTGAGACTGCAACACTTTTCGTGTTGTCGTGTCTCCGCTAAAGTGCCCTCCGACAATGCCGCCGTGCGCTTCTGAGAGCACATCGTGCATCTCATATTCGCACATGCATCTGCTCAACAATCCATCTTGCCCCAGCCTAAAGAGTTGGCCTGCAATCAGCTGATAGGGCTGGATCTTAAGGATTAATCGCCTAAACCGGGCTTTCTCTATTGGTCGGTCAGGCAGTCCCTACTCAAGCACTTGGACTATGTCATCTGCCCAATACGGTGTTAGATCAGTCTTAAATAGGTCTCTCACTGGAGAGGTTAAACAGATGGGTGTCGGGTAGTTCATCAATAACACCTTGTCTAGCGGCTTCTCCAGTGGGAATGCGCGACATGTGATCAGCCATGTAATGTTGTTTTCCCTTCCATACCACTACAAAGAAGTCGAACTCTAAAAGCAGAAGGAGCCATCGAGCTATGCGTCCTGTAGCACAAGGTTTGTTTACTAGATAAAGCAAGGCTTGATGGTCCACAAAGAAGGTGAAGGGTGTGGCCAAAAGGTAATGCCGGAATTTCTTCACTGCGAATACCATGGCTAATCCCTCTCTTTCCATCGTCGAGTAATTCATTTCCGTCTCAGTGAGTTGTCTGCTAGCAAAGCTCACTGGATAGTCCAAATTGTGTTCGTCAGGCTGGCACAACACTACCCCCACGGCAAACTTAGAAGCATCGATATGCACGTGGAAGGTGATGGTCCAATCTGGGGCTCCTAGGATTAGTGTTGTGGTTAGAGTCTTCTTCAACTCTTCGTATGCCTGTTGACATGCTTCAGTCAATTCGAAGACAATAAGTAGCTTATACAATGGTCTGGCGATCAACGCATAATTGAGTACAAACCGCTGATAGTACCCAGTATGGCCTAGGAAGCATTGAACTCCCTTGTAGTTGGTTGGGGATGGAAGGTCAATAATGACCGTGACCTTTGAGAAGTCAGTGGCAATGCCGTTCTTCGACACCACATGCTCTAGGATGCATCCATGCTTCACCCAAAACTCGCACTTTAAGGGGTTCAAGGAGAGACGGTATAAACGACACTGCTTGAAGACTGCTCGGAGTTTGTCTAAGTGTTCGATCCAGGTCGAGTGGACACAGAGGTCGTCGACAAAGACTTCTAACTCCTTGCGAAGCATGTTCTTAAAGATGGTGCACATGAGGCGTTGGAAAGTGGCAGGGGCATTAGTCAACCCGAAGGGCATGACTATGTAAGCAAAGACGCCCCACTCAGTGGTGAAGGCAGTCCTATGCCTGTCCGCAGGATGCACCTACACTTGGTTGTACCTTGAGAAGCCATCCAAGAAACTGTAAGCTTCCTTGCATGCCACTCTCTCAAGCATGTACTCGGTGTACGGCAACGGATAGTTGTCCCTCTCGGTGGCAGTGTTTATCTTCTTGTAATTGATGCACACTCAGATTTTTCCATTCTTCTTCATCACAATGACTATGGGCGATACCCAGTTTGTGTGCTTAATTTCATAAATGAATCTTGCTCTCATCAGCTTAGCAATCTTCTAGACAGCATGAGTATGTTTTGGATTCATAGGGTACGGTCGCTGCTTGACCGGTATTGCGTCTGGCATCATGGGTATGTTGTGAGTCACGACACTCGGATCTACCCCCTTAAGCTCTCCTAAGGACTAGGTGAACACGTCTATGTACTCTCGCAAGAGGGCGACAAGACTCGTTTCTTCTTCATTAGTCAAGTCATCAGCAATGAAGACTGGTCGGGGCGGTTCCCCCTCTTGGGCTAGGTCCACCTCTTTGACCCTGGTTGGTCCCTCGATTGGTTCGCTTGTCTGTGCTTGATGTTTGGCACTTAACAGCACTACCACCCTATCCCCCTTTTTGAATTTCGTGAATCATTTAGGGAGGTCCTGCGGTTTTCGCTGTTCTTCCGTTCGAGCATCCCTGGGTTGTTTTGCCTTTTCCTGTCTCAATCGCCTGCACCTCAGGTGGACCGGTAGGTCCCCCTTGGTGCATCTGGTTGTGGACGGCCTAGGGATCTCTGGATCACTATCCAAGCTAACCTCTGATTCAGATTCGAATCCCCCTCCTTTGCTAGAAGAGGTGGTCTCTCCTAATGGGCGCAGTTCAAATGGTGATTCAGTTCTAAACACCGATGCCATTCCTGGCTAGGCTAGTCCCGCTTGCTCGAGGTCTATGGCTCCTACGTGTTCCAACCAGGTGTGGTCACATTCCATGCTCATGACTCCTCACACCCTCTGGAAGATACTCTTTCTCTGCGGCTTGGAGTCTGCTCGTATTTGCTCTATTTCTTGTCCTTCAGTGTCGTATTCCACGGTATCCACCTCACCCTCACTTTCATCACTGAAGGACTGGCAGTCTTCATATTCGTCATTCGAATTTTCTTCATCAGACTGCTCGTCATCTCCTAGGACTCGGTCTGTCCCTGGTTGTTGGTCGAGCACCAGGGCCCAGTTATACATGAGGTTTAAGTCATGCACTCTGGTCCATTGCCACTTGGATTCATCTAAGAGATCTTGGAGTGGTTTGAGATTTGCAGCTGGATTGCCAGCTAGCTTGTCCGATAGATATTCCATTATCTCCTGGAGTTCCCATTTGCTAGTTGGGACGTGGGAGTTGACAGGCTTCGGCTTCCCTTGAAGGCTTCCCACCATCATGCAGACCGGCACAGAGGGTGTGTCGTTAGCCTTGCCGATTGTTTTGATGGCTTGCTCATATGCTTCGTGATCAGAGAACGGTAGGTCGATTGTAGCAAGGATATGCATCCAATCCCGCTCGTCCTCTGGGCATGGGATATACCTGGTCAAGGGCCCATAGGACTTCTTGGCCTAAGCATTACCCTTGAGCATAGCAAAGATGGCATCTAGGTCAATGGATGAGGTCTTCCAGGTGTCCAACTCCACTCGCACGGCGTCCGTCCTATTGCCAAGAAAGATTAAGCCGTTACCCTAATCTTCGATGACCCTAGCATTGCACATCCAGGGGCGGCCTAATAGGATGTCATAGTCCACTCCCTTCATGACTATAAAGTCAACAGAGAACTGGACACCTGCGATCTTTACTGGCCAATTCTTAAGCACCCCGAATGGCTTGACTCTCATACCGTTTGCTAGTGTGACATTAAACCTAGCAACCTCAACAAGTGGGTTTCCCCAAGTCTGAAGCACTGAGTGGCTAAGCACACTGACCCCGGCCCCTGTATCTACGATTCCCTTTCTCGTTGTATCACCTAGGGCTAAGATCGGTAAGACTGCATGCATCTCGGAGCCTTGCCAAAAGGCATTGACATGCAAGGACTTAGGCGTAGAGTGCAGCGTCAAACTCGGTGTTTGCATTTTTGCCTCATGGTCATGCGGGTCTGTCGTGACCTGCTCTTGTGACCCTTCCACCCACTACTTAAGATCTTGCCATAGGGTGGGGTGCTGCCTAAGCAGATCTCCCAGGCTAAGTGTTACAGGGGTAGTCACTAGTGTGGTTAGGAGATTGTTGGGTGTTCGTCTTTCTCCTAACCTGGATTGTCCTGGTGAGTGGCCGTGACTGAACCATGGCCCTGTAGCAGTGCCGAGGCTTGGCCTTAGTGGTACCGCTTATGGTGCAGTTGCTTCTCTTGACTTTGGTTGTGGGAGTGAGGTTGGCGTACTTATACTGGAGAGATCATCGATCCCATCCTCCATGATGGGCTCAGCGTCCTTTAGGTGTTCATGGGCTTCCCTCACCCATTCTCTCACCTTTTCTACGGCCTCTAATTGTTGCTTCGGGTGCGGGTATTCCCCCACCTTAGCGCTTCCTTTTTAAACTGTCTTGGGGGCTTATGTCTCTGCTTCTGTGTCGGAGACCTTCTTTCCAGCGGGCAGAGTTGTAACACTCTCCGTTTTTAGTGCGATCTTAGCTTCCGACTTCCTCTTCCGCCGTCTACAGCTCTTCTTCCCTATCGAGGCTGCATCAAGATTGCTAGGTCCTGGCAGAGAGATGCCAGCCTGCTTCGTTTGGGCACGGGTCATGACTCGCAAGGGGATAGGCGTGGCCTCCCTGTCCTGGTTCTCGACATCGAACAGCCCCAATGGGATCGATGGTTCGTTGGCTGAGCTAGATGATGGTTTTCGCCTTGGGCAGTCGACAAAAAGATGGGTGATTCCGCACTCAGCACACCTTTGGTCAGCCTTATCTCTGTTTTGCTACTCCCTCTCAAGGCAACGCGATGAGACATGACTTGGGTGGCCACAGGTCCAACAAGTGATTGGGTCATGTGCCTGCCCTCCTAGGCCCTTTTCTCATCCTCTTCCTAATGCCATCACCAGGACTGGGCGATAGTCCATGAGGACAGCGTTGCCCTCATCATCATGCGAAACGTAAGGGCATATGTAAGCTTCCTCCTCATTTGGTTCTTCCACATAGTGGACAGGAGCGTCACTCGGTGTGTGGGTTACGTAAGGACCAGGCGGCCTAGGAATGCCTGTAGGATTTATTTCCATCCTAGGAACGGTCAGCTCAATGTCGTTGGGCGCGGGGAGAGCCAATGGGGCTCCCCTTCCAAAAAATGGCTACGGCCTGTTCACTAGGTAAGGCTAGCCGTATGTGTGATAAACCTGCACTCATTACGCACTCAACACGGCACTGAAAGGTAACACGATATATGATCTCAAGGTATACTCTTGTATTATTCAATCCAAAAAGCGGGACAACATAGACACATCCCAAGACTACACCCTCGTGACGCCGCACATAAGAGGGTTCACCACTAGGTATAGGGAATCACACGTAGAGTGGAAACAAGGCAGGGCTTTGAGTCACTACTACTCCCTATATAGGTGCAATCGGTAGCAATGGCATGGTATAGCTACAAAGCCCTTACACTCACCCCCGCTACTGGATTGCTGACCTCAGCAATCTAAGGATAGTGTTTGTTATTTGACTCATCCGGGGTCTTAACGCAGCTTTTCCTAGCAAGCTGGTCAGTGTCTGCCGGTCTAAGGAGACCGCGGGGTCTTAACACAGTCTATACTATCAGATTGGCCAGTGTCTGCCACACTAAGACACTAGGGGCTTTTTTGTTTGATGGAGTTATTTGTGATGATTGCTACCATGTGAGTCCACCCTCGACTATTACATTTGAGGAGTGGAGGCACATTTGGGGTCTATGATTGGGGACCGCATTATTTGTTGGAGTGCTGGGGCGGCTCAAGGGTCAGTAGAAGGAGCAGGGAGGTTCTCCTCGAGCCAAAGGGCAAAGGCATCCTTTCCGCGTTCACGGGCCTCCGCTTCTGAGATCCAAGTGGCCTCCTTGAGTGGACGCCCGCGCCACTTGGTGAGGTATTCAGGGAAGCCTCTTTGTTCCCGGCGTTGGAGGAATGCTTCTACTTCGAAGGGACCATTGGAATGGAGCATTGGTACGCGCCGTCGCCATTGGTTGTCGAGATAGAACCTGCACAGAAGACGAGCATGAAATGCATTATGAACACAAACACTGTCTGGCAGGTCCAGCTTGTAGGTGACTTCGTTCAGCACTTGAGTGATTCGGTAGGGTCCATAGTAGCAGTGATTGAACTTGGAGGTCATGTTTTTGGGAAGTGACATATTCTTAGAGCTCACTAGGACCATGTCTCCTTTGGGGAATAGTACAGCCTTTCTCTTCTTGTTTGCTTGCTCTGTCATGGTTATCTTGCTCTGCTCGAGGCTTTGCTTAGCTACTGCATTGCGATCTCTCCATTTCTTCAAGAATTCTTCTGCATCTTGATCCTCCGCTTTGGCCGCTCCGGATGCTAAGGCCAGTGGTGTAATGACTTCTTTTCCTGTGGCTAACTCAAAGGGTGTGTACCCCGTTGCCGAGTGGATGGAGCTATTATAGTGGAATTCCAAGACATCAAGGTACAAGGCCCAATCTTTCTGGTCCACTTGGGCATAGCTGCGGATATAATCTTCGATACCTTGTTTGACTCGTTCTGTCTGTCCATCTGTCTCTGGGTGGAAGGATGATGAGAATCTCAGTTGTGTTTCCAGAGTCTTGAAAAGTTCCTTCCACATGTCGCTCATGAATCTTCCATCTCTATCTGATACTATGGCCAGTGGTAAGCCATGCAGTTTGAATACATGTGTGAAGAAGAGGCATGCTACCTCCTTGGCATTCAGTGGTGGTTTGGCCGGGATGAAGTGAGCCTATTTGGAGAAATAGTCCACCACTACAAAGATGATTGTGTACCCATGGGACTCAGGTAGTTCCACAATGAAGTCCATGCTGATGACATCCCATGGGCGGTTAGGTACTGGTAATGGTTGTACTATTCCAGCTGGTCTTGATCTTGGTGCTTTGACCATTTGGCAAGTGGGGCAAGTTTTGATGTAGTCTATCACTTCTTCCTTCATATTCGGCCAAAAGAACTGCTTCCTAAGGGCCTCCAAGGTTTTGCTTGCCCTTTGTGGCCTCCAATCTTGTCGTCGTGTATCTTATGCAGGATGAGTTTCTTTAATTCCACATTGTTGGGGATATATAATTTCTTTCCTAGAAATAGAATACCCTCTTCTAAGGTGTACATTCCATGTGGTGTCTTCTCTACTTCCACATTTTTGATTATTTTGTGCATTTCTTGATCTTGTTCTAGGGCCTCTTTGACAAGTTCTATGAAGTTGCTTGCTGCTGACCACACTGACAGCTTTCAGGTTAGCTTTCCAGCTCAAGGCATCTGCTATCTTGTTAGTAGAACCGGCTTGTGCTTAATCTCCAGGTCGAATTCGACTAGGAAGTCTAGCCAACGGGCTTGCTTTGCTGATAACTTGGGTTGGGATTGGAAGTATTTGAGGGAGATATTGTCGGTGAAGACTATTGTATGCTTGTCTTGAACATAGTGCTTCCATTTTCTAAGGCAGTGGATGACTGCCAACATTTCCTTCTCATGTGTACTCCACCTTGTTTCAGCATCGGTAAATTTCTTTGACTCATACGCAATGGGGTGACCCTCTTGGACCAGTACACCCCCTATGCCGTAGTTAGATGCATCTGTAGAGATTTCAAAGGGTTTGGTGAAATTCGGCACCCTTAGGACGAGAGTTTGGCTCATGCACTTCTTCATCTACTCAAAGGCTTCCTGTTGCGCATTCCCCCATATAAAAGAGTGATCTTCTTTGGTGAGGCGGGAGAGGGGGGCAGTGATGAGTCTATAATCTTTGATGAACCTCCGACAAAATACTGTGAAGCCGAGGAACTCTCGCACTTCTCTTACAGTTTTCAGTACAGGCCATCTTTGGATAGCTTCCACTTTCTTAGGGTCCACTTTGATTCCATCTGCTCCTACAATAAAGCCTAAGAACTCCAATTCTTTCACTGCGAACTCACATTTTTCTGGCTTGGCGTATAACTGATGCTGCCGCAGTTTCTCAAAAACTCGGCGTAAGTGCTGCTTGTGCTCTTCTAAGGTCTTGCTGTAGACTAGGAGGTCATCTATGTAGATAATGACAAAGATATCTATCTTCGGTCTAAAAATTCCATCCATGAGGCCACAAAATGTGCCAGGCCCATTGCTTAGGCCGAACCCTAAGACTAACCACTCAAAACTACCATATCGGGTAACGGAAGGCTGTTTTTGGGATATCTTCTTCAGCTATGCGGATTTGGTGGTATCCTGATCTAAGATCAATCCGACTGAAG
The DNA here is from genome assembly GCF_053477565.2 of Lygodium microphyllum. NCBI lineage: Eukaryota > Viridiplantae > Streptophyta > Polypodiopsida > Schizaeales > Lygodiaceae > Lygodium > Lygodium microphyllum. Next base: position 200,606,701 of record NC_141135.1, on the reverse strand, counting down.
TACTTGGCCCCGTGCAGTCTATCTAAGAGGTCTTCCACTAGGGGCATAGGGTATTTGTTCTTTATGGTGATTTTGTTAAGAGCCCTATAATCTACACAGAGTCTAAGTCCCCCATCCTTCTTCTTCACAAACAACACTGGGGCACCAAAGGGGGATTTGCTAGGGCGGATGAATCCTTGTTCTTCTAGTTCATGTAGTTGCTTCTTCAATTCCATGAGCTCAGTGTGGTTCATGCGATAGGGAGCTCGGGCCGGTGGGGTAGACCCTGGAATCAACTCAATCTTGTGATCCACATCTCGCCTGGGTGGTAGACCTTTGGGTAGCTCGACTGGCATTACATCTTTGAATTCTTCAAGTATTTCTGCCACCTCTGTGTTCCTATTCTGTTGTTTGGGTTTCTTGCCATTTTCTTCTTCTTCAATTGGTCGGATCATACACAGATAGACCATATCTCCTTGCTTGACTGATTTTTCGACTTGCTTTGCACTGTATGTCATGATACGTGACCTGATAACGGTCCCTTGGACCGGTGCTTTTTGGGTCTGGCCCTTTGGTTGGTTTGCAGTTGGTTTTATTGTTTGGCATGATACTCCTGGCTTATTCTCCTTCATTTGCACCTTGATTGGGGTCCTGCCAAGTAGCTGCATTCTTTCACATGGCACTCTGACGCCTTCTCCTTGTATATCTAGCATCATTTCATTCACACCTTTACCAAACATTGCAATGACATACTTGTCATAGAATTCTAAGCCCAATATCACTTCAAAATCATCCATGGGGATTACTAAGAAGTTGAGCTTCGCTTTCCACTTGTCGGCTTCCACTTGGACTGCAAAGACTTGTTTTACTTCCTTGGCTTCTCCTTGTGCGAATGTTACTGTTAATCCTTCTGGGGCCTTTGATAGTTTCAATCCATGTTTTGCTGCACACCCTGGTGTCATGAAGTTGTGTGTTGCTCCTATGTCCACCATGATAGGTTGGTTTCCTTCGCCCACTCGGCCTTTGATGTATAGATGGTGGACTGCCGCTACCCTGGCTGCCATGCATTGGGGTCGGGCACTAACTAACCCTACCCTTGGGTGGTCCATGCTTTCTTCACTTTCATTTGGAATTTCCTGGATACGCAGTGGTTGTGGTTGTTCTCCTCCATATGCACAAGTTGCATTCACCCTTGATCCACTCGATGAAGCTGTATCTTCTATTGGGCATCTATTTTGGTAGTGTGGACCCCCGCATTTGAAGCATCTGATGTTGGTGGAAGGGCCTGGGGGTCTCCACCATGATGTATTTGATCCTGCGAGCCCATATGATGTGCTAGGGGTTGTCCTATAGTGATTGTTTCCCCATCTTCCTGCTGCTCCTCTTGGTACTAATGCGGTTTGTGATACGGCCGTGGTGGTAGTGGTGTTTTGACTCCTTGTATCTATGAATGCCCCTCTAGGAGCATTGGGCCTCTGGTTCCATGAGTTGTTGTTGTTGAAGGTGTTGCTGAAATTGTTGTTGAACCTGTTTTGATTCCCTTGTGCTGTTCTTCAGCCTTCCAGGTCCACCAGTCTTTCGGCCATTCTCATGGCCTCTGCTAAGCTTGTTGGTTCCTGTCTCTCCACATCTTTTCTAGCCCATTCTTGCATCCCAAACAAAAATCCATGTAGTTTAGTGTCTGTATCCATGTTTGGTAGCTGTAGCATGATTTGCCTATACTTGCTGACATACTCTTTCATCTTTCCCTGTGTTTGCTTAAGGTTCCTCCATTCATCTCTCACTTTGAACTTTTCCATCTTTGGAATGAAGTAGTCCTTCAATTCTTCCTGCAGTTCTTCCCACGAAAAGATGGTGTGGCCCTGCTCTTGCTCCAGCAGGTACCAACTGGCAGCGTCCTCCTCCAAGTAAATGGATGCCACCTCCGCCTTCCTGTCTTCTGTTATGCGTGAATACTTCAAGTATCTGTCTACCTCTACAATCCATTTCTTCAGAACCAACCCATCTCTCTCTCCCTTGTATTTGGCTAGTTGGGGCATCTTGAATTTTCCATAGTCATCTTCTAAACTATCACTATCTTCCTCCTCTTTACGGTGGTGTTTCTTCTCTTTCTTCTTGTCTTTCTTTTTGCTGCCTAACTCTACTACTTTCTCCTTCTCTTTCCTCATATCTTGCGCCCTCCTAGATGTCTCTTCTCTACCCATTCTATCTATCTCCTCTTGCATTTTGTGTCTTTTCTCCTCTTCTTGTTGTTGTATCTCCCATTCTCTATAGCCCTGCTCCACCTCTAGTTTCTTTCTCCTTTCTTCCTCCTCTTCCTTCATCTGCATGTTCCTCCATATTGACTCCAGCATGCCTGACATACTATCTAATTGTCTTTCTAGTCTGGCCACCTTCTCCTCTTGGGCCACTCTCCATTCTTGCCCCCTACTCTTCTTCCTCTCCTCCAGTGTTGGGAGGGTGATGTTCTCCCTTTCATCCTCCATGTGGGTGGTGGTGGTGTTGACGTGGGGAAGCCGCGTTTTGCATGTGGTGGTGTGGGTCGTGCCACGGGGAAGCCGTGTCACGTCTTCAAACGGTGGGATGTCGAGGTTGGGGTGTCACGCCGGGGCAACGCATCGGGGGGCGTCGTGACGTGGGGCGACGTGACGTGGGGCGACACGACGCGGGGCGTCGCACTGTGGGTTGTTACGACTTCTATCTCTTCGGGGCACTGGATCTTTCCTCCTGCTTCTGTGAGCACTCCTTCACTCCGAGCAAGAGTTGCTCTGATACCAAGTGTGATAAACCTGCACGCGTTACGCACTCAACACGGCACAGAAAGGTAACACGATATATGAGCTCAAGGTATACTCTTGTATTATTCAATCCAAAAAGTGGGACAACATAGACACATCCCAGGACTACACCCTCGTGACGCCGCACATAAGAGGGTTCACCACTGGGTATAGGGAATCACACGTAGAGTGGAAACAAGGCAGGGCTTTGAGTCACTACTACTCCCTATATAGGTGCAATCGGTAGCAACGGCATGGTATAGCTACAAAGCCCTTACAGTATGGTCGTGAGTATGGAAGTCTCCTTGGCAATCTACAATGCGCGACATCATGACCAAACCTACCGCAGTTAGTGCAAGGTCATGACCTAGAGTCTTGACACTCAGCTGGCAAGTGGTTTCTGCCACAGTACACGCATTGGATGTGTGGGTGCATTGGTCGTCTCAACATATCTTGCAACTTGGCTAGTTCCATTCTAACATCAACCAAGTATTGATTTGTTTCGGTGGTTTTCCCCTTATCCTGGGATGATGGTACTGATCGCTCACTCAAGGCTGATGCTCTCTCTGAGCTTCTCGAATTTGCCTCCTCTAGGTTCGCGCTCCTGGAGCTCCGCTCCTTTAGCTGATCGTCAACTTGGATGACCTCCTCAAAGACCTTGGCTAGCGTGTCCTGCTGCAAGCTCGAGTTGCCTACCAAAGCCTTGTATAGTTCCTCGTTCTGAATCCTGCTGATGAATACAGTTGACATTGCTCTTTCAGTTGGTCGCTCTCCAGTAGGGATTCTCTTGAAGAGACTCCGTACATGGGTCACGTAATCGCGAATGTCCTCCTTCTCTTTCTGCTTGACATTCATCAAGCGGACTAGTAGATTATCGGAGTACCCAGCGAGCTCGACAAATCTCTTAATGAAGAGTTCCTTGAGGCCATCGAAGTTGGCTCGCTCTGTGTTATCTAAGCTCATCGCCCAAGCAAAGCCCGAATGCTTGAGAGCGTTGAGTCGGGTCGTTGAGGCCGTTGGCTTCGCAGTCTTGCTCGAACTGCTCGATAAAGCTGTAGGGATCGTCATGGGGCTGGTACTTATCGAGTTGCTTGGCAACAATAGGGATTTTAGCCTGGCTCTTTTAGCCTTGGTTTGCTCCTAATCCTGTGAGCAGCGATGTTACTAGGGCCGTGGCACTTTGCTCTGCAGCCGTGTTATCGAGCAGTTGCTTCATAAGAAGCTCACTCAGCATTAAGTCTCCTTCTAGTGCCCTCTCATGGTCCGTTCCATTCCTACCAGTCAAGTTCAGTACCCGCTGCACCTCTCGCAACTCCATGCCTTGCCTTTGGTTCCTAGCCTGCTTATCCCTATTGTACTCAGCCATGCTTTGCAACACCTTGCGGGCCAGCTTCCTCTCCTCTTCTAGATCCGCAATGATAGCGTCCGCCGTTCTACCGCGGTGCTCGTACCGAGCATGAGCGTCGTAACTACTAACCAGCTGGCTGAACTGCATCTGGAAAGGCTCCTAAGTCGAATTCCTCGTTGTATCTGTGGTCTGGACTTTCTTCTGCCATTGTCGAGTTGTCGTGCTCCACCAAGCTATCGATCAGGTTCAGTAGGCTCGTCAGATCCACTTCGTCGGTGCCCCTTGCTTGGTCCTACCTCTGCGCGTTGACGGTTTGTCTATGTATTGGGTTCTCTCCTATTGGTGGGTTCCTTGACTGGTTTATCTGGGTGAGTTCCTTCAGTTATTTAATACAATCCTCAATTTATGGCCACTCAATGTGTCTTTTCTCGTGCACTTGTGCTCAATCAGGCTTTCAGTTTCCTTAAGTGTACTTCAAGTGCGAAACTTCAGGGTGAGTGCAGCAACCACTTCCTAGTCGTCTTACACACTCTCGCGTTGTTTTGGGCCGAATAGGCTTGTTAGTCAATTTCCTGGCCGTCTTGTCAAGGTTTAGGGTTTCCCTAAGATGTTGCCTCGTTCGTTTTTTGTCTGATCAAGTCTTACAGCTCAGTCGGTCGCGTCTAAGCCTCTAGGTCTCGCAACTGCCCACTTCTAGCTGCTAAGCAGCGGCGCCCTACGATTTTGCCTATTCCGCGTGCCAGAATCAAGTTCAGAGCGCCCTACGGGCTTTCGACGGTTTGAGCTGCTGAGTCCCAGCCGGGTCAGGTCAATTTTCATAAAATCTGGTAAAAATCTACACTCGGCCCAACTGGTCCGAATTGCAGGGTCCGAGTGGGTTACTCGCTCATGGGCCAAGGGCCGAATCTGGGACTTGGATAGGGTGGACTCGGAGGGAGTCACTCGGATGGGGTCACTCGGACAAGGTTGTTCGGACGAAGTCAATCAGATGGGTCAAGTGGTTGACTCGGACAAGGTTGTTCGGACGGGCCGAGGCAAGTGGGCCGAGGGCCGAATTTGATACGTGGCCGAGGCAAGTGGGCCGAGGGCCAAGTTTGTCACCAACCTAGATCAACATCTATGGGCCATCCACTGCTTTCATAGAGACTCCTAGCCATGATGTTTATCTCATAACCATGGTCTAAGAGTGCAATACATGGTGTTTCTTTTTCTCCAATTTTGATGATTGTCTCTGTTGTTGCTCTTGCCCAATGCATATGGGAGTAGTGACTGCTTGGAATGAATCGAGTTTCTTCCTCATCATGCATGTGTTGTATAGACGACCTCCTTTTTGAGAGGCAGGCTGCCCAATTGGTTTGGACCAGTCGACCATTACATTTTCAGCCTTTACTTCTTCAATTTCTGCTTCCATGCTTTCTTTATCTTCAGCTTCAATTGCTGCAATTAATCCTTTAACTGCTTCAAGTTGAATTCCTTGTGCATTCAACTTCTCTTCATCCTGCACAAATACTCGAAGAGCTTGCAAAAAAGTATTCACTATCCCTTCAGCATCATCACTAACATATTGTCTTTTTCTTTTGATTACATTAATAATTACATCATGAAATTCACGTTTGGAAATTCCAAGGATTTTGCCTAAGGTAAACTCAATTTTACTTAAGAATTCGTTCTTCTAGGACTCGTTTGAGATCAGTTGAAGTTTCTATGTCAGACTGCAATTTGGAGCCTGGGTTCTAGCCTTTCTTCTTTCCTTCGGCCTTCTTAGTTTGTGGCACATCTTCCATCTCTTGATTTGCGGTTGTATTTTTAGCAGGCTTTGGTTGTTCTGTTGTTCTTCTAGTTACCCGTTTTGGAGGGCCACAAGGGGAAGGGCCAGGTTCATCTTCTCTTCTTCTCTTTTCTTCAACCAAGACTTCTTTATGATGACTTTAGCCAAATGTGCAAAGGCAAAAAAATAATCTACCGGTTCTTCCCAACTAGTTATTCCTCGAATGCATTGACTGGTTGATTTGCTGTGTTCCATTTGATCTAATGCCTGCATCCATACTCTAGATTGCACATCAGCTTTACATGCTTTCAAATTAGATTTAGTTGGCTCAATTTGCAACCCATAGGTAGCTGCATCAATTGCTGCATAGGCATTCTTTGCAGTTAAATCTTCTAATTTTTTCTTCATTCCACCATTGCCAAAAATTGGCTCCAATGGAAGACAAGTTTCAACTACATGAATTTTTCTATCTTTCCAAAAGACAGAGCTTATGTGCTTCAGCCTCATAGAAGGCAAAACACTCCCTCTTGTCATGTTGTTGGTTGTTACACCAAATACAACACCTCTTATAGCCTTCTCTCATGGGT